>NC_086448.1:349503021-349743021 GCF_028390025.1 Pseudophryne corroboree | reverse complement strand
GGCCTCCAAATTTCCTCTTTTTCCTGCCAGTATAAGTACGGACTGTGTGACGTGCCTACTTGGATGCGGTCACTCATATAATCCTCCACCATTCTTTCAATGGTGAGAGAATCATATGCAGTGACAGTAGACGACATGTCCGTAATCGTTGTCAGGTCCTTCAGTCCGGACCAGATGTCAGCATCAGCAGTCGCTCCAGACTGCCCTGCATCACCGCCAGCGGGTGGGCTCGGAATTCTGAGCCTTTTCCTCGCACCCCCAGTTGCGGGAGAATGTGAAGGAGGAGATGTTGTTGACAGGTCGCGTTCCGCTTGACTTGACAATTTTCTCACCAGCAGGTCTTTCAACCCCAGCAGACTTGTGTCTGCCGGAAAGAGAGATCCAAGGTAGGCTTTAAATCTAGGATCGAGCACGGTGGCCAAAATGTAGTGCTCTGATTTCAACAGATTGACCACCCGTGAATCCTTGTTAAGCGAATTAAGGGCTCCATCCACAAGTCCCACATGCCTAGCGGAATCGCTCCGTGTTAGCTCCTCCTTCAATGTCTCCAGCTTCTTCTGCAAAAGCCTGAGGGGAATGACCTGACTCAGGCTGGCAGTGTCTGAACTGACTTCACGTGTGGCAAGTTCAAAGGGCATCAGAACCTTGCACAACGTTGAAATCATTCTCCACTGCGCTTGAGACAGGTGCATTCCACCTCCTATATCGTGCTCAATTGTATAGGCTTGAATGGCCTTTTGCTGCTCCTCCAACCTCTGAAGCATATAGAGGGTTGAATTCCACCTCGTTACCACTTCTTGCTTCAGATGATGGCAGGGCAGGTTCAGTAGTTTTTGGTGGTGCTCCAGTTTTCTGTACGTGGTGCCTGTACGCCGAAAGTGTCCCGCAATTCTTCTGGCCACCGACAGCATCTCTTGCACGCCCCTGTCGTTTTTTAAAAAATTCTGCACCACCAAATTCAAGGTATGTGCAAAACATGGGACGTGCTGGAATTTGCCCAGATTTAATGCACACACAATATTGCTGGCGTTGTCCGATGCCACAAATCCACAGGAGAGTCCAATTGGGGTAAGCCATTCCGCGATGATCTTCCTCAGTTGCCGTAAGAGGTTTTCAGCTGTGTGCGTATTCTGGAAACCGGTGATACAAAGCGTAGCCTGCCTAGGAAAGAGTTGGCGTTTGCGAGATGCTGCTACTGGTGCCGCCGCTGCTGTTCTTGCGGCGGGAGTCCATACATCTACCCAGTGGGCTGTCACAGTCATATAGTCCTGACCCTGCCCTGCTCCACTTGTCCACATGTCCGTGGTCAAGTGGACATTGGGTACAGCTGCATTTTTTAGGACACTGGTGACTCTTTTTCTGAGGTCTGTGTACATTTTCGGTATCGCCTGCCTAGAGAAATGGAACCTAGATGGTATTTGGTACCGGGGACACAGTACCTCCAACAAGTCTCTAGTTGGCTCTGCAGTAATGATGGATACCGGAACCACGTTTCTCACCACCCAGGATGTCAAGGCCTCAGTTATCCGCTTTGCAGTAGGATGACTGCTGTGATATTTCATCTTCCTCGCAAAGGACTGTTGGACAGTCAATTGCTTGGTGGAAGTAGTACAAGTGGTCTTACGACTTCCCCTCTGGGATGACCATCGACTCCCAGCAGCAACAACAGCAGCGCCAGCAGCAGTAGGCGTTACACGCAAGGATGCATCGGAGGAATCCCAGGCAGGAGAGGAATCATCAGAATTGCCAGTGACATGGCCTGCAGGACTATTGGCATTCCTGGGGAAGGAGGAAATTGACACTGAGGGAGTTGGTGGGGTGGTTTGCGTGAGCTTGGTTACAAGAGGAAGGGATTTACTGGTCAGTGGACTGCTTCCGCTGTCGGCCCAAGTTTTTGAACTTGTCACTGACTTATTATGAATGCGCTGCAGGTAACGTATAAGGGAGGATGTTCCGAGGTGGTTAACGTCCTTACCCCTACTTATTACAGCTCGACAAAGGGAACACACGGCTTGACACCTGTTGTCTGCATTTCTGGTGAAATACTTCCACACCGAAGAGCTGATTTTTTTGGTATTTTCACCAGGCATGTCAACGGCCATATTCCTCCCACGGACAACAGGTGTCTCCCCGGGTGCCTGACTTAAACAAACCACCTCACCATCAGAATCCTCCTGGTCAATTTCCTCCCCAGCGCCAGCAACACCCATATCCTCCTCATCCTGGTGTACTTCAACACTGACATCTTCAATCTGACTATCAGGAACTGGACTGCGGGTGCTCCTTCCATCACTTGCAGGGGGCGTGCAAATGGTGGAAGGCGCATGCTCTTCACGTCCAGTGTTGGGAAGGTCAGGCATCGCAACCGACACAATTGGAGTCGGACTCTCCTTGTGGATTTGGGATTTCGAAGAACGCACAGTTCTTTGCGGTGCTACTGCTTTTGCCAGCTTGAGTCTTTTCATTTTTCTAGCGAGAGGCTGAGTGCTTCCATCCTCATGTGAAGCTGAACCACTAGCCATGAACATAGGCCAGGGCCTCAGCCGTTCCTTGCCACTCCGTGTGGTAAATGGCATATTGGCAAGTTTACGCTTCTCCTCCGACAATTTTATTTTAGGTTTTGGAGTCCTTTTTTTACTGATATTTGGTGTTTTGGATTTGACATGCTCTGTACTATGACATTGGGCATCGGCCTTGGCAGACGACGTTGCTGGCATTTCATCGTCTCGGCCATGACTAGTGGCAGCAGCTTCAGCACGAGGTGGAAGTGGATCTTGATCTTTCCCTAATTTTGGAACCTCAACATTTTTGTTCTCCATATTTTAATAGGCACAACTAAAAGGCACCTCAGGTAAACAATGGAGATGGATGGATACTAGTATACAATTATGGATGGACTGCCGAGTGCCGACACAGAGGTAGCTACAGCCGTGGACTACTGTACTGTGTCTGCTGCTAATATAGACTGGTTAATAAAGAGATGTAGTATGTATGTATAAAGAAGAAAGAAAAAAAAACCACGGGTAGGTGGTATACAATTATGGACGGACTGCCGAGTGCCGACACAGAGGTAGCTACAGCCGTGGACTACTGTACTGTGTCTGCTGCTAATATAGACTGGTTGATAAAGAGATGTAGTATGTATGTATAAAGAAGAAAGAAAAAAAAACCACGGGTAGGTGGTATACAATTATGGATGGACTGCCGAGTGCCGACACAGAGGTAGCTACAGCCGTGGACTACTGTACTGTGTCTGCTGCTAATATAGACTGGTTGATAAAGAGATGTAGCATGTATGTATAAAGAAGAAAGAAAAAAAAAAACCACGGGTAGGTGGTATACAATTATGGACGGACTGCCGAGTGCCGACACAGAGGTAGCTACAGCCGTGGACTACTGTACTGTGTCTGCTGCTAATATAGACTGGTTGATAAAGAGATGTAGTATGTATGTATAAAGAAGAAAGAAAAAAAAACCACGGGTAGGTGGTATACAATTATGGACGGACTGCCGAGTGCCGACACAGAGGTAGCTACAGCCGTGGACTACTGTACTGTGTCTGCTGCTAATATAGACTGGTTGATAAAGAGATGTAGTATGTATGTATAAAGAAGAAAGAAAAAAAAACCACGGGTAGGTGGTATACAATTATGGATGGACTGCCGAGTGCCGACACAGAGGTAGCTACAGCCGTGGACTACTGTACTGTGTCTGCTGCTAATATAGACTGGTTGATAAAGAGATGTAGTATGTATGTATAAAGAAGAAAGAAAAAAAAACCACGGGTAGGTGGTATACAATTATGGACGGACTGCCGAGTGCCGACACAGAGGTAGCTACAGCCGTGGACTACTGTACTGTGTCTGCTGCTAATATAGACTGGTTGATAATGAGATGTAGTATGTATGTATAAAGAAGAAAGAAAAAAAAAACCACGGGTAGGTGGTATACAATTATGGATGGACTGCCGAGTGCCGACACAGAGGTAGCTACAGCCGTGAACTACCGTACTGTGTCTGCTGCGACTGGATGATAAATAATGATATAAAAAATATATATATATCACTACTGCAGCCGGACAGGTATATATTATATAATGACGGACCTGCTGGACACTGTCTGTCAGCAGAATGAGTTTTTTATAGAATAAAAAAAAAAACACCACACAAGTCACAGGACGAGTGTTTAACTTTTTCAGGCAATCACAATATAGTATACTACTAACTATACTGGTGGTCAGTGTGGTCAGGTCACTGGTCAGTCACACTGGCAGTGGCACTCCTGCAGCAAAAGTGTGCACTGTTTAATTTTAATAATATGTACTCCTGGCTCCTGCTATAACCTATAACTGGCACTGCTCCCCAGTCTCCCCCACAATTATAAGCTGTGTGAGCACAGTCAGATATATACATAGATGATGCAGCACACTGGGCTGAGCAGTGCACACAGATATGGTATGTGACTGAGTCACTGTGTATCGTTTTTTTCAGGCAGAGAACGGATTATATTAAATAAAACTGCACTGTCTGGTGGTCACTGTGGTCAGTCACTACTAAACTCTGCACTCTCTACAGTACTCCTAAGCTCCAGTAAATCAAGTGTCTCTGTTTAAAATCAATCTCACTCTCTCTCTTCTAATCTAAATGGAGAGGATGCCAGCCACGTCCTCTCCCTATGAATCTCAATGCACGTGTGAAAATGGCGGCGACGCGCGGCTCCTTATATAGAATCCGAGTCTCGCGATAGAATCCGAGCCTCGCGAGAATCCGACAGCGTCATGATGACGTTCGGGCGCGCTCGGGTTAACCGAGCAAGGTGGGAAGATCCGAGTCGCTCGGACCCGTGAAAAAAAACATGAAGTTCGGGCGGGTTCGGATTCCGAGGAACCGAACCCGCTCATCTCTAGTAAAGACCCCCTTCTTTTAGACTCATACCGTCCTATCTCCCTACTGTCAACTGACAAAAATTCTTGCCAAACTTTTAGCGCTCCGGCTTAATACTGTGGTCTTGGAGCTAGTGCATTGTGGTCAAACTGGCTTTATGCCGGGCAGATCTACCACCATCAATCCCAGACAACTATTTACGTATATGCAGTTGACAGGGAATGATTTGGACAGTGCGATAGTGGTTTCTCTCGACGCTGCCCGTGCTTTTGACTCCGTAGAATGGGTTTATCTCTGGGAGTCCCTTGCCAGATTTGGTATAGGCCCGAACTTTTTGTCCTGAGTTAAACTTTTATATTCCTGTCCAGCTGCGAGAGTTGTGGTTAATGGTTTTACTACTGAATCTTTTCTGTTAAAGAGGGGTACTCGACAAGGGTGTCCTCTGTCCCCACTGATTTTTGCGCTTGCTGTAGAACCCTTGGCCTGCGCAGTTAGAGTCGCAGCGAATATAGCGGGGCTCTGGGTTGCAGGCCAGGAGGAAAAAATTGGGTTATATGCAGACGACATGATATTACTCTTAAAATATGTATCCCCCTCATTGCCTGCCCTTTTAGAATTGTTACGGGAATTTGGGTTTATTTCAGGTATCTGTATTAACTGGGGCAAATCGGTGGTGTTTCCGTTAAGTCCCTCTACATTACCCCCACCCTCTTATGACCTTCCCCTCCAATGGTGCACCCAATTTAAATACCTTGGTATTCAAATTTCTCATTGCCCTAAAGATTTTGTCGCCCTGAATCTGACCCCTTAGATTGATAATCTGCGTATGAAGGCATGCATCTGGCAGAAGCTCCCTTTAACTGTGACGGGTCGTGTGAATATTATCAAAATGATTATTCAACCCAAATTTCTTTATATACTACAGAATTCACCAGTTTATATCCCTGCCTCACAATTTTCGTTGATTTCCCGATATATTACTTCCTTTATCTGGGGTGCTAGACGGGCACGTATTGCATATAAAACGCTTAGTAGACCCAGAGCCAAGGGTGGCTTGGCCTTGCCAGATATACGCTTATACTATTTAGCTGCCCAACTAGTACAACTTTACGAATGGGTTACTCCGGGGGATTATGGGTGCCTTCCTGTGGCTCTTCTAGATAGGGCTGGCCTCTCGTTCTCTCCGTTGCAGTTCTTATTAGCAAATACTCCGCTGACCTCTCTCTCCCCCCATTATTACAACAGGCTCGTAGAGTATGGTTGGCGGCTGAGAAGCTGCTGGGAGATCCCACGGTGGGCCCCTGCTCTCCACTTTTGAATAATACAAATTTCCCCGAGCTTTTTAAAATGGAGGGTGGTTCGATTTGGATTTCGTATGAGGTGACTGCAGTGGGGCAACTTTACCAGGATGGGGTACTCCATAGTTATGAGTATCTGTCCACTACATATGATATCCCTAGACAATATTTTTATCGTTATTTACAGCTCAGACATGCTCTGACGGCACAGTGGCGGAGCTCTGCTCCACAACTTTCTGAATGCCCTGTTCACAAAGTAATTCGTACTTTGCCTTCTCGTGGGAGGGTTTCGGTTTTGTACTCCTCCCTTCTCTCCTCCTCTGGATTGGTTGGGCTGTCCACCCTCAAGGCTAAATGGATCCAAGATTTAGGTGAAATTGGCGAGGAGGATTGGAATCATATATTGGCTTCCCCGCATGCGGCCTCGGCGAGTGCTAGATTCCAGCAAATACAGCTTTATATTTTACATAGGGTCTACTGGACTCCTTCTCGTCTGTCTAAATTTGGAGGCTCGGCCTCTGATAAATGCCCGAAATGCTCTGCTCTGGCTGCTGGGTTCTGGCACTTGCTCTGGCAAAGCCCGTGGGTGTACGCCTTTTGGGAAGATGTCACGACATCTATAGCCCATATGGGTATTCGGATTCTGTTGACTCCGCGTATTTGTATATTCGGTCTTGATTTGAGGGACTGCCTCCCGCTTCACTCCTGACTTTATGTGAATATTGTTCTAGCATTGGCCCGGGTGTGTATCGCTCGCTCCTGGATGGCTCATGTTCCTCAGTCATCTGTTGAATGGGTTGCCCTTGTAAATACTACTCTCTCCCATGAACGCTTTATGTACACTAAACGTAATTCTCTATTGAAATTTGATAATATTTGGGCTCTTTGGAGGAACTCTCCGTACTCTCTTGACCCCTTGCATTAAATAATGAGTATGAGTATATGTGTTGATTGCAGCGGTGTACTGCTTCTGGTACGACCCGGCTCGCCTCCTTCCACTTTCTCCCCATGTATTCTAGCACGAAATTTGACTCTCTTGTTTACTCTTCTATGTCTGTTTTAATTTGTTCTGATGAGTGGATGCGACTGTGTCCTATCTCCACATAATGCAATTAATATTTAGAAGAACTACTTGTAAAGCACAAACTTGATTTTGTAGAAGTTTATTAGAATTGTTTATTGTAATGTTCTTTTTTCTCTTGCAAAACAATAAAAAAATACTTGAGTAAAAAAAGAATACGCATGCTGGATAGTGAACCTGATCCAGCGAGAGATCGTCTGCTTAGAAGCAGGACACCCAAGTTTCTTGGGATCATACAGGACAAACGGAGTCCAACTTTCTGTGACGAGCAGTCCTCCTCACATAGATCTTTAGAGCCCTTACAACATCCAAGGACTTTGATGAAATTGAGGAGTCAGTCGCAACTAGCACCACAATAGGTTGGTTGATATGAAATGCCGAAACAACCTTCGGAAGAAACTGCTTACGTGTCCGAAGTACAGCTCTACGTTAATGGAAGATCAAGTATGGGCTTTTACTTGACAAAGCCCCCAACTCCGACACACATCTAGCAGAAGCTAAGGCAAACAAAGTGACAGCCTTCCACGTGAGAAACTTGATCTCTACCTCCTGTAGAGGTTCAAACCAGTCCGACTGGAGGAACTGCAACACCACGTTGAGATCCCAGGGCGCCGTAGGCGGCACAAAGGGAGGCTGGATGTGCAGAACTCCCTACAAAAAAGTCCGAACCTCAGGGAGGACAGACAACGGTTTTTGGAAGAAAATGGATAGGGCCGAAATCTGGACCTTAATGGATCCACAACTGCTTGCATGAAGAGGGGAAAACGTCCCAGTTGAAACTCCACCGCAGGAAACTTCTTGGACTCACACCAAGATATATATTCTTCCCCAATATGATGGTAATGTTTTTACGTTACTCCTTTCCTAGCCTGTTTCAGGGTAGGAATAACCTTGTTCGGAATGCCCTTCCGAGCTAGTATCTGGCATTCAACTTCCATGCCGTCAAACGTAGCCATGGTAAATCTTGATAGGCGAACGGCCGCTGCTGCAGCAGGTCCTCCCAAAGAGAAAGAGGCCTCGGCTCTTCTAGCAGTAGATCCAGAAGATAATGAATGATGATTAATACTGCGCTATTGTTATGTTTGTTTCAGCAGCTCCTATAAAATAGATAGTAATAATGAGTGATGCTAGGGAGCGCTTAAATGATAAGTTTCTGCAATGCTAATGAATATTTATATATTTAATATAAATGGTATGTAGTAAGTTTAAAAAATAAATAAATAAATAAAGAATTAAAAAAAAAAATCGTGAATGGTGTGACTATGATGTAAATGTGGGGTTAATATTTATTGCAGAAGCACTACCCGTCAGAGACATCAAGGGAACCAGCCGGCCGGAGTGATTAAGAACGTCATACAAAGGTTAGCCAGGGACAGTTAGGGAGCTCTGCACCCAGCTACTACCTTTGCGGCTCCAGCCGCCGGCAATTACCAGGACCCGCCGCTGCATTAAACGAACTGCTATACCACAATATGCCAAAAGGAGCTTAAACATTTATCTAACAATCTTTCTTTTTTACGGGTATTGCAATAAATATCAACCCCACATTTACATCATATTCACACCATTCACGATTTTTTATTTTTATTCTTTATTTTATTATTTTTAAACTTACTACATACCATTTATATAAAATATATAAATATTCATTAACATTGCAGAAACTTATCATTTAAGCATCACTCATTATTAGTAGATCTAGAAGATCCGCGTACCAAGCCCTTCTTGGCCAGTCCGGAGCATGAGGATTGCCTGAACTCTTGTTCTCTTTATGAGTTTGAGAACACTTGGAATGAGTGGAAGTGGAGGAAACACGTACACCGACTGGACCACGACGGAGTCACTAGGGCGTCCACCGCCACTGCTTGCGGGTCCCTTAACCTGGAACAATACCGCTGAAGCTTCTTGTTGAGACGAGATGCCATCATGTTGATCTGGGGTACGCCTCAAAGATCTGTTACCTCCTTGAACACCTCCGTATGGAGACCCCACTCCCCTGGGTGGGGGTCGTGTCTGCTGAGGAAGTCTGCTTCCCAGTTGTCTACTCCCGGAATGAAGAATGCTGACAGCGCCAACGCGTGTTTTTTTGCCCAGAGGATGATTCTTGTTACCTCTGACATTGCAGTTCTGCTCATCGTTCCGCCCTGTCAGTTTATTTAAGTCACTGTGGTTACGTTGTCCGACTGCACTTGAATGGCCCGATTTCTCAGAAGATGGGCTGCTTGGAGAAGACCGTTGTAGACGGCTCTTAGTTCCAGAATGTTCATCGGCAGGCCGGCTTCCAGACTTGACCACCGTCCTTGGAAGGTTTCCCCTTGAGCGACCGCGCCCCAGCCCCGGAGACTTGCATCCATGGTTAGAAGGATCCAGTCCTGAATCCAGAGTCTGCGGCCCTCCAGAAGGTGAGGTAATTGAAGCCACCAGAGGAGTGAAATCCTGGCCTTTGGCGACAGACGTATTCTCTGGTGCATGTGAAGATCGGATCCCGACCATTTGTCGAGGAGATCCAGTTGGAAGGGCCGAGCATGAAACCTCCCATACTGCAACGCCTCGTAAGAGGCCACCATCTTCCCCAGAAGGCAAATGCATTGATGAACCGACACCCGGGCTGGCTTCAGGACATCCCGGACCATAGTTTGAATCACCAAAGCTATTTCCTCTGGAAGGCTACGGACTGTAACAGCTTCTCCTTGGACGATACCCTTATCAGCAGATCGTGCAGATGTGGAATTATGTTCACCCCCTGTCTGCGGAGAACCATTGTGTCTGCCATCACCTTGGTGAATACCCTCGGTGCAGTGGAGAGGCCAAATGGCAGGGCCTGGAACTGAAAATGACAGTCCAACAGTGCGAATCGTAGATAAGCTTGATGCGGCAGCCAAATCAGAATGTGGAGGCACGCATTCTTGATATCCAGGGATACCAGGAATTCCCCCTCCTCCAGACTTGATATCACTGCCTTTAGAGACTCCATTTTAAGCTTGAACTCGCTCAGAAAGAGGTTTAGTGATTTTAAGTTCAG
Organism: Pseudophryne corroboree; assembly: GCF_028390025.1. Classification (NCBI taxonomy): domain Eukaryota; kingdom Metazoa; phylum Chordata; class Amphibia; order Anura; family Myobatrachidae; genus Pseudophryne; species Pseudophryne corroboree. The sequence goes on along the minus strand of NC_086448.1, from coordinate 349,732,737 downwards.
AATGGGCCTGACCGAACCATCCGGTTTTGGTACCACGAAAAGGTTCGAATAGTAACCTTTGTTGTGCATATGGGGTGGAACCGGTACAATAACTTGTGCCTCCACCAACTTCTGGATGGCTTCCTGTAGTATAGCCCTGTCTGCCAGCAGAGCTGGCAAGCCAGATTTGAAGAATCGGTGAGGAGGGAGATCTTGAAATTCCAGCCTGTACCCCTGGGACACAATATCTTGAACCCAAGGATCCAGGACGGACGACACCCATACGTGACTGAAATGCCTGAGTCTCGCCCCCACCAGCCCCACCTCCAGGCCGCGCGGTCCACCGTCATGCTGAGGACTTGGGTGTACCTGAAGTAGGTTTCAGTTCCTGGGAACCCGCAGCAGCAGGTTTCTTGGATTTTGGCCGACCTCCTCTAAAGAAGGTGTTGGACGGCTTAGCCTTTCTTGCTTTGGCAGTCCAAAAGGACTGTGATGCAGCTGAAGAAAAGGGTATCTTCGTAGCATGCGCAGCGGAAGGAAAAAAAGGTGACTTACCCGCAGTTGCTATGGAAATCCACGCATCTAGCGCTTCCCCCAAATAGAGCCTGACCTGTGTAGGGTAGGTTCTCCACGCCTCTCCTGGATTCCGTGTCAGCAAACCACTGGCGCAGCCAGTGTCCTCTACGCGCTGAAACAGACATGGAGGATATTCCTGCAGCCATCGAACCCAGGTCTTTCATGGATTCCCACGTAAATCCCGCAGAATCCTGTATGTTATGTAAGAAAAATTAACGTCACTTTTTAGCCATTGTGATCAATTTCTCAAGTAACGTGCCTGACCACTTTACTATAGCTTTAGAAATCCATGCACAGGCAATGGCAGGCCGAAGTATCGTCCCCGAAGCCGTGTATACGGATTTGAGCGTAGGGTCAATCTTGTGATCAGCCGGTTCTTTCAACGCAGCAGATCCCGGGACAGGTTTTCCTAGGATTTTTCAAATAGCGTTTAATACTTTAGATGCAGGGAAGGTAAGCGAGGCTTTCTTATTGTCAGTGAAGTAAGCCTCCTCAACCTGCTCAGGCGACATGTTCGTGATATTTAACACATCTCCAATGGCCTCAATCATGAGCAGCACCCTCTGCAAGGGGTACCGCCCCACCAGCACGTCCCCATCACCGTCTTCAGTCTGTGGAATAAGAGCTGCAAGCAGGAAAATGGCGCTGAACTCCGCTGGGTCCACACTTAGGAGAAACTCTGCCTCCGAAGATGGCGCACCTTCCCGCACAACAACTTTATACTGGCCTAAGGATTCCGTCGCTAGTCGGGGAATTCAGTCCCCAGTTAGCGTCTGTGTACTGAGGATTCTGTCGCTAGCCACCCACATACACACAGGGAATTGTCAGTCACAGCCCCCCCCCCCCACCCTGCTGGGTCTGTTCTGAGGAGGAGCTCCGCCCCCTGAAGATGGCGCGTCTTCCCGCACAAATTCTTTATACTGGCCTGAGGATTCCGTTGCTAGCCGGGGGATTCAGTCTCCGGTTAGCGTCTGTGTACTGCGGATTCTGACGCTAGCCTGCGTCTGTGTACTGCGGATTCCGACGCTAGCCTGGGGATTCAGTCTCCGGTTAGCGTCTGACCAGTTTAGGGTTTTTAGACGCTGGCTCAGGACGCCCCTCATAGCGCCAACACCATGTGCCGCTGAGCCTTCCCGGAGTGCAGCCGTTCAGAGCTGCGCTCCTACCCTTGTGCCTCCATATCTCGCCATCTTCTGGCTTTTTAAGGGGGTGGCGGCATGCTGCTGGAGTGAACTATCCCCTGTGGCGGGGAACGTTCGACCCCCTCAGAAGCTCAGTGTCCTGTCAGCGGAGATAGTGGCTCAGACCCTGCAGGACGGACACTACTCACCCCCTTAGTCCACTCGAAGCAGGAAGGCTGTTTCCAGCAGCCTCCCTGTAAAATAATAAACTCTAAAATAAACTTTTACTAAGAAAGCTCTGGAGAGCTCCCCTAGCTGTGACCGGCTCCTCCAGGCAGATTTTCTAAACAACCGAGTCTGGTAGGAGGGGCATAGAGGGAGGAGCCAGCCCACACTCTCAAACTCTTAAAGTGCCAATGGCTCCTAGTGGACCCGTCTATACCCCATGGTACTAATGTGGACCCCAGCATCCTTTAGGACATAAGAGAAATATAGATATACATACTGTACAGACACATGAAACATTTGCTGAAATCAAGAATTGTATTGTATACAATCTAAAAATAAGGGATCACTACAGATGTAACATTTATTAAATATGGACATAGTAATGGGTCTCAGGGTAGTCAACCATATACAAAGTACTATAACTACGAAGGACAAAGATTAAGTCAAAATAATCAATTTCGGTTTTATAAGTATTAATTTTGCTTACAGGACAGATGTTAAAACGCACATAGATATATTATGCATTACTGCCTCTTCTGGGAGTAGCCAGTGCATTTGGTTGAATGGCAGAACATGCTTAACTTATGTGTTCAATCAAATCTGGTACACAATATTTGTTACATTAGGAATGCCAATTACCAATGTTAGAAACTTAATTTTTTGAATGGCAAGTGGTGAAATTATGCAATTTAACAATTACCCTCCATGCATGACCTTCTTCCACTGCTGCACTTTGTGCTTCCAACGGATTTTCAATAACTCTTCCAGTCTGTCCAGAGAAATCCATTGCAACCAAGCAATTTTCTGACACGCTTCTCTGAAACAAGATTACAGCAGAATTTAAAAAAAATGAAATCTAAAAGATAAGAACGGTTTAAAAAAATATTTAAGAAAAAAATAAGTTTGTTTTGTGTGAACTTCTAAGCATACAAAAATTATTACTGTAATATGTACTTCAATACTTAAGCTAAAATGTTATCTCCAAAAAAGCATATAAATGTGCTTAAAAAAAAAAAGATGGAAATTGATTCATGCAGCATTAAAAGCTCTTCCGTACCATCCTTTTTCTTTTAACAATTTCAGCAATACTTGATAGAAGAAAATGGAAAGCAAGTTTAAAACATGGTTTCAACAGATGCCAACACACATGTGTTCTGATCTCATTGATGTCAATTAATCCATTCTGCTCAATTCATTTATAGTGAGACCGGGTATGGGTCGACCCAACTTAGGTCGACCACTGAAGGTCAACATTGGCATTAGGTCGACATGTACTAGGTTGACAGGTCAAAAGGTCGACATGAGGTTTTTGACTGTTTTTGGGGTCGTTTTCTCCGTAAAGTTACGGGGAACCCAAATTAGTGCAACGTCTCGCTTCACTCGCCATGCTTCAGGCAAGGTGCCTCGTTTCGCTCGGCACAGATTGCCGTTCCAATAATAGTCCACGTGGACAGTTAAGTATGAAGAAATCCAAAAAAAAGAGTAAAAAAATAAAGAGTGAAAAACTCATGTCGACCTTTTGACCTAGTACATGTCGACCTAAGTTGTATCGACCGTAACCCATGAGACCTACACTTCGGGCTATTGCTAATATGCTAATTGATGTCTTCATTACTGAAGTTCTTCAGCAGTTCTAAGGAGCTATTTTTTACATAAGCTAACAAGAAAAAGCAACTTTAAAAGTTTAAAAACGCTTTAAAATATTAAGCGTAAAGTAATTATTCATTAACACAAAAAGCTTCAGTGTTTCTGTTACATTGGTCACCACAGAACAAAGGTCAGTATTATACTGACAATTAATGTAAAGAAAATAAAAATATTCAAACACATTACATGGAACAGTGACTTAACCCAAACAGGAACAGTTATGAACTTACTGGTGCGGAGAAATTTGTGTGCAAACTTTTCTGTTGAGGAACTCTGTAATTCTGATAAAGATGCATGCCATACTGTGAAAGGGAGAAGATAAAACAAACAAAAAATTTTAAGCAGAAATAACGGAAATGACACCATAGTTACAACCCACAGTCGGAAGCATGCTTTAAGATACAAAAAAGAAAAAAAAAATATTCTGAAAGATGCTTCCAGTATCAAAGCCTTGTTGTCAGGCAGCAGAGTTTAGGTGAAGCCTCATATCATAATACAATATCACAAGTTATTACTACATTCAAGTTCAAATTTGGTGTCAGAATAAGGAGTTATTACTCTAGTCATAACCATGTCGTGGGCATTAGATGTTTAATATTGCAGTTTCTTTAAGTAGAGGCATGAATAAAAAAAATGTTTGGTTCTGTGGAAGACTACAGTATGTATCATGATTACAACTTTATCTCATGTACCATTATAATGATAATAGCACCTTTAAATACTCTATTCGCAGCTTCAAACATGGCAACAAACCTTCCATACATTAATGCAAAAACAATGAGAAATCAAAGTAAATTAAAATAATTTTATGAAATATTGGATTTAAATCGTTCATTTAACTGCAACAGCCCTTTAAACCCTTTTGGCTAACATCTCTATGATTAGACCTATTTTCATGGTTTTGCAAACTTGGTTCTTACTTTAATTTCATTTTTTAACCTCCACCATGGACTGAAAACTGAACACGCCAATATATAGTACATATTAAAGTTAATAAAAAGTAAAAGTTTAAGAAAATTAACATTACCAGAAGTCTTTCACTACCACAAAGATAGTAGATTGACACTGCAAAAATGAAAAGGATATTATGGCTAAAGGGCCTTGATCTTGTCAAACGTCACTGTGCATAATGCAGTTCACTATAAATAATGCTCTAAAGTGGCCTCCCCCATTACTTCGTTTTACGGAGCTGTTCTGTCCCCTTAGTGCTGAAGCCACGTTTCCAGATGCTGCATGCCCAACATATGAAGGAGGGACTACTTGGACCAAAAACTACGTGGAGTCAAACAAACAACCAGCAGACATAGTAGGATGGTTAACAATAAGCCAATATTAGTCAGGACCAGTTTCCATGAAATTAAGACTCCATTTGTATGCAACAGATTCTGACTGTATCATAGTAGAATAGTAGAAATACTTTTTGAGCTCACACTTACTGTAATAAACTCACATTTTTATACCTTTCAACACTTATATTATTGTAATGTACAACTGATACCTTTAACAGTCTGAATGCAGTCATCCAACATGTCCGACTTTGTTCATCTTCTGCACATAGAAATCGTAGTTCCTTAATATCTGTTCTGACTCTATTGGGCTACAAAAATGATCGCAAACATGACAAAAAACAACATTCAATTAAAACATACCATTAAAGTGTGCTACCATTAACTTTATATAAAAATTGCAATTTGTCAACTACTGTGCTTTCTGTGTTGTAGTTTTTAATAACAAAACTAATTGCATATTAAAAGAAAAGATGAAGCGCTGCTGTTAAAGAAAATTGTTTTTGATACATACACAAAAATGTATAAATTTTTTATATTTAAAATATTTATTCATACATATACCAATACACATGGCCGGTGTTAAAATACAAAAATCAGACAATAAAAATAAAAGATAATAATGAATTTAAAAATGGTTATTCAATCTCTATTTAAATTTTGTAATTTATCTAATACCTGCCGTGTGTATTAGTATATGTATGGATAAATATTTTATATAGAAAAAAATTATTCATTTTGTGTACATATTGAAAACAAATTTTCTTTAACAGCAGCGCTTAATTTTTTTCTGCATTTGGAGTCTCCAGTTAACTCCTTTGAAGCTGCAGTTGATAAAAAGACAATTCTTAAATAGTTCTCTAGAAACACTATCAGCACCCATTTTATATATTTTTCATTGCATATTAATTGTGCCAATGCAAACTTTGTGTGTATACTATATATATTTTATTTAAAGCGCTTATTAAATAAAAAAAAGATAACAACCACAACATTGGGAAGATAACATGCAACACAATCAATATACTATCCCTTTAAACCGGGACACTCATGAACTACACAGGTTCTGTGGCTGAATAAAACTAAGTGAAATGTTCGCTTGATTTAAGCCAGACATAGAACCTGTGAAATTCATGAGTGTCCCAGTTTAAAGGGACAGTATGGTAAGCCTAACATATACATTATATCTATATAAATTCGAACAGCCCGTGTAAATCACCTGGTCCTGTGCCCTCCTAGTCTGGAGTGTTACCTCACACACATGAAGATTCCAATGAGGCGGCACTGGGAGACTTCTTTAGTAAGAGAAAAGTGCTTTAATGTAGCTTCATCATCTACGTTTCGGGGTCGCAGCCCCTATAAGTGTCTGTCTGTCTGTGTGTGTGTATATATATATATATATATATATATATATATATATATATATATATATATATATATATAAAAATATATATATATAAAAAAAAATAAAAATATATATATATATATATATATATACACATACATACACTTATAATTTATTTCTTCTTTTTTTTTTTTTTACACACACATAATATATATATATATATATATATATCTCTATCTATCTATCTATCTATCTATCTATCTATCTATCTATCTATCTATCTAGGAAGTCCACACTCACTGCTTCAATTTGCAACCTGGGCGGTGCTCCATAAAGATTTACATGAAATCCAGAAACATATCCAAAAAAGATACATGCACTCACCACTTCCTTGATTATGAAAACTTTATTGGTGTGTCTCACATAGAGACAATTAACAGCATGTCAGCAAAAAGTGTCGACGTTTCAGCTCCGTCTGAGCCTTTTTCAAGACTAATAAGATCAGCCGGGTTGCCTAGCGACGATGTACAGCCGTCCTATGCCATTTACACTTCCGGCCACATACATAGTGGAGCGCACGTCACGTCCGCTAATCCACTTCCGCCGGATGGACGTGTGCGTTCCACGGGCAATGGAACGCACAGCACTTCCGGTAACGCGGTTATTAGCCGCTATCCGTTGTTTTTTTGGTCTTAAACAGTTGTTGTTATGCTCACATGTTGGGTAATTCTTTGATGCCATAGGACAATCGATTGGCTGTATTTATATCCTCGATTAAACACTTTAATATCGGTGTTTCTGTTACTTCCTGTTGGATGATTGATGGGCGCGGTTTGTGATATGCCTCTGCTATAAAAGTGCTCCAGGGTTTGATGTGTGTCATGGGCTGCTGGGTGAGAACCTGATATAATCCTATTAGTCTTGAAAAAAGGCTCAGATGGAGCCGAAACGTCGACACTTTTTGCTGACATGCTGTTAATTGTCTCTATGTGAGACACACCAATAAAGTTTTCATCATCAAGGAAGTGGTGAGTGCCTGTATCTTCTTTTGATATATATATATATATATATATATATATATATATTTTTATATAGATATATATATATATATATATATATATATATATATAGTAAAGATGATGTGCGGCACTCAGGATTGAAGAAAAGAATCACCACCAGCGTAATGATCAACGTTTCAATTTTACTATGAAAATTGTCATCAGGATACAAACAATGTTAAAAGCTCACCTTATATCCCGGTCACCAGCGTGAAGTGTGATGTGCAGCGTTCGTTCGGCGGGGAACCGCTCGATCGTGTGGCGCTGTGTGATGACGTAATCGCGTTGTGCGCGACTCGCGTCAGGGACCCGTCACCATGGAAACCCGATGCAACACACCTGGGGGGAGCAAGGCGGCAATGTTGCGTGGTTGTCAGGCTGTATAATGAATGCAAGGAGATGCGTACCTTATAAGGAGAATGTTTACAAGTCTGGCTGGCATTGGGCATAATAAAGATGAAATAATAAAGTAGTAAAGGGGTACATGAAAATGTGTGAAAATGTAAAAATGTAAATGCTGCATACAAAGCGTCCCCATAATACATGGGTAAATGTGGTGGCACTATTAGTAAAGTCCTCCACAGCTGCAAGAGATGTTTGTTAATGCTATCAAGCAAAAAATGAAGGGGAAAATGTAGAATGCAGCTGTTATATAAACACAACTATTGTGTCAATCAGTCTGTATGACTGCCAATAGACATGTAATAAATCGATGCGGGCATCAGATAGCTGGATCTATTAATGTAGCCCTAATTAATTATGTGTGACAGGATAATACATTAAACACTGAAAAATATATGTAAATGTGACTGCGTCAATGGAGGAACAAATGTAAAGATCTACAGCAAGATAAGAGAGAACCCAGTGATAACCTGATAATTGATGTGAACAGGTAAACTAGAACATGGTGAAAAGGAACATGATAAACAGAGTATGCAGTTGGAAAAAACATATGTTTAGAAGAAACAAGACAATGGTAATGATTCGTTGAGTCCCTTGGGCGTTATTACATCTAATTTAAATATCCAACGTGATTCACATTGTAACAGCGCCTTATGCCTGTCGCCACCTCTGATGTTGGCAGGTATGTGATCAATCATGCGATATCGTAGACTCGCCAACGAGTGTCTCAAGGTCACGAAGTGGCGTGCCACCGGTTGGTCACTCTTCCCTTTGATTAAAGCCTGTCTGATGGCGGATCTGTGGACAGTCATTCTTTCTTTAAACTTCCTCTTGGTCTTGCCGATGTAGGTCAAGCCGCAAGGGCAAATTATTTGATAGATCACAAAGGAAGACTCACACGTCAAATGATGTTTGATGGAGATTTTGTAGCCCAGATGTGGGTGATGAAAAGTATCCCCAGCGATGAGGTATTGGCATGTTGTACATGTGCATCTGAAACAACCCCGTTTATAGGGTGTAAATATCATGGGCCTTTCAACGGTGGTTCTGGTAGAAATGATAAGGATCCATAGAATCAACTCAGATATACAACAAGCATCTGTTCAAATTGATGATCTAATCAACCGGTTCACCGTACGTGGATACAACCCTAAACATCTGTATGAGACCAAAACAAGAGTGTTAGCCATGAACAGAGCATCATTATTATGCAAGAAACCCAGGACCACTACATCATCTAAATTTGTTTGGAAAAGTACTTTCAACTCATCCTCAGAAGAAATTAATAGGGTTACCAAAAAACATTGGCACCTTATTCAAACCGATAACAAATTGAATCTACAGGATACTAACATCATGCCTTGCTATCACCGCTCCAGAAATCTGAGAGACATACTGGTAAAAACAGACATTTCTACCAGAACCACCGTTGAAAGGCCCATGATATTTACACCCTATAAACGGGGTTGTTTCAGATGCACATGTACAACATGCCAATACCTCATCGCTGGGGATACTTTTCATCACCCACATCTGGGCTACAAAATCTCCATCAAACATCATTTGACGTGTGAGTCTTCCTTTGTGATCTATCAAATAATTTGCCCTTGCGGCTTGACCTACATCGGCAAGACCAAGAGGAAGTTTAAAGAAAGAATGACTGTCCACAGATCCGCCATCAGACAGGCTTTAATCAAAGGGAAGAGTGACCAACCGGTGGCACGCCACTTCGTGACCTTGAGACACTCGTTGGCGAGTCTACGATATCGCATGATTGATCACATACCTGCCAACATCAGAGGTGGCGACAGGCATAAGGCGCTGTTACAATGTGAATCACGTTGGATATTTAAATTAGATGTAATAACGCCCAAGGGACTCAACGAATCATTACCATTGTCTTGTTTCTTCTAAACATATGTTTTTTCCAACTGCATACTCTGTTTATCATGTTCCTTTTCACCATGTTCTAGTTTACCTGTTCACATCAATTATCAGGTTATCACTGGGTTCTCTCTTATCTTGCTGTAGATCTTTACATTTGTTCCTCCATTGACGCAGTCACATTTACATATATTTTTCAGTGTTTAATGTATTATCCTGTCACACATAATTAATTAGGGCTACATTAATAGATCCAGCTATCTGATGCCCGCATCGATTTATTACATGTCTATTGGCAGTCATACAGACTGATTGACACAATAGTTGTGTTTATATAACAGCTGCATTCTACATTTTCCCCTTCATTTTTTGCTTGATAGCATTAACAAACATCTCTTGCAGCTGTGGAGGACTTTACTAATAGTGCCACCACATTTACCCATGTATTATGGGGACGCTTTGTATGCAGCATTTACATTTTTACATTTTCACACATTTTCATGTACCCCTTTACTACTTTATTATTTCATCTTTATTATGCCCAATGCCAGCCAGACTTGTAAACATTCTCCTTATAAGGTACGCATCTCCTTGCATTCATTATACAGCCTGACAACCACGCAACATTGCCGCCTTGCTCCCCCCAGGTGTGTTGCATCGGGTTTCCATGGTGACGGGTCCCTGACGCGAGTCGCGCACAACGCGATTACGTCATCACACAGCGCCACACGATCGAGCGGTTCCCCGCCGAACGAACGCTGCACATCACACTTCACGCTGGTGACCGGGATATAAGGTGAGCTTTTAACATTGTTTGTATCCTGATGACAATTTTCATAGTAAAATTGAAACGTTGATCATTACGCTGGTGGTGATTCTTTTCTTCAATCCTGAGTGCCGCACATCATCTTTACTGCATTTACCTATGGGAAAGTGAGGGCACCAGGGACAAATGCACCAGTTATTGGAGTGCCGGACCGTCTTCTACATATATATATATATATATATATATATATATACTACGTCAGGTGCGGCACTCCAAGCGGCGGGAACAAAAGTACACTTACATCCAAAGTGAAGACAACGTTTCAATGCGTTTTACTTGTGCATTTTCATCAGGTCAAGTGAGAAAGAACAAAAGTGCTTACCTAAATAGTGTGTGCAGACGCCATCACCGCGCTTCCGGATCACAGGCACACGCCTGGTCCGTAGGCGCTCTCAAATGACGTCATCACCCATGGCCAGTAGCTTTGGCAACAGCAATAACCAACAGGGAATACAAGCATATTGAATATACATCACAAGCATGGGAACCAACATGTAAAAAATACATCTGAGAAAACTTATTCAGGTATAAACACCAATCAATACAAACTGACATATAGCCAAAATAAACCAACATGGACCAGCGTGGTAATAGCATATACAACAGCATCTATAAGCAGCATGAGAACCAATGCATGATGTAAACAAAGCCTGGTGCAAACAGTTGTTGTATACAAAAAGCACGCATAATGGATCTTAATGACCCTAGCCCTTGCAACAGTAGGCACCATGGTCCCTACATAACAAGTACCCTGCACGTATATTACAACACGACATCTGCGACTATATAATACCATATACCAACAGGGCTTATAGAAATACATTAAGCCCTAAGTGCTCATTCAAGCCTTTAGGGTGCAGTGTCCCCAGGCGGTGGATCCACCTGGTTACAAGCCGAAGGAGTTTAAGGCATCCGTCACCACCCCGGGTGAGGGAAGGGGGGACATGATCGATCATGCGGTAACGTAGGGCCACTAGTGGGTGTCGTGCTACCGCAAAGAGTCGGGCAACTGGCTGGTCGCTCGAACCTTTAGCAATAGCCGCTTTGATTGCCGACCGGTGGGCTGCCATACGTTCTTTGAACATTCTTTCTGTTTTGCCTATGTATGACAGCCCACACGGACACAATAGCTGGTAAACTACAAACTTGGATGAACAAGTGAGTGTATAGTTAATGGTCAGGACTCTGCCCGTAAGTGGATGTGAAAAACTTTTACCACTAATCATGAACTGACATGTGGTACATGTACATCTAATGCACGCTCTGGAGTTGGCCTGCAATAACCCCTGTGGGTTTGGAGAGATATCTGCTTTGACAAGCATATCCCTGATGTTGCGCCATCTAGTATAACTTGACAATAATTGGGTCTGACCTAAATTCAATTCCTTATCAGATTGTACTATGTGCCACATTCTCTTAGATATCTGATTGATACCGCTACTAGCAGGGCTAAATTGGCCTACCCATAGCAAGATAGTATTGGACTCAGTAATTTTTGGTTTGGCCTGTAGTAGTTTAGACCGATCAACGGCCAAAGCCTTCAATTTGGCTTGCTCAAGTAATGCTAGTGGGTAACCTCTAGCTAAAAAATTTACTAATCATGCTGTTCATTTGGGTCTCAGCTAACACAGGGTCAGACGTTATCCGGCGGACCCTTAGTAGCTGAGAGTAAGGCAGACCCCGCTTGAGTGGTGTAGGATGAAAACTAGAAAAATGCAAAAGGTTATTCCTATCCGTAGGTTTATTAAAAATGGATGTATGAATGTATCCATCTCTAATCGAAATCTCCACATCCAAGTAGTTCACAGAGTGTGTACTCATATTGTATGTGAACTTAACTGGATGGTTGCAGCTATTGTGTGTCTCTAAGAGCTGGACTAATCGTTCCTGAGTACCCTTCCATAGAATTAGTAAATCGTCGATGTAGCGGCAGTACATAATAATGTCAGACGCTACTTGTGGATCCTCAAAAAATATCTCCTGTTTAACCTTGAACATATAGATGTTCGAGTACGATGGGGCCGGCAGTTGAGACCATGGAAATACCGGCTAAACTACGCAAAATATTGCCAAAGTCGGCTTTTGAACCGCAGACACACAATGCATCTGTTCGAACGTTTATGCGTCTCCTTGAACTTGAGACTGACCAACATATCTCTTCTTTACCGCATTTGAGGAGTAACTTAACCAGAACTGAGAGATTGGCTCTTGATCGCCTGTCCACATATCATATTTAGGCATGCCGATAAAGGCGGTACCTTGGTGCTGCTGGACTTAGCTGACTATAGAGCGGAAATGATATCACAGCTTAATGATGCTTCTGTTTACAGGTTGTTATCTGAGGATCCAACGTCTGTGTTTTTGACTAAGTTATCCAACACACTTGAGGAGGCGGTTGGGACAGGAATTATTTCACGTGAGCTTTGCAAGGCACTACAGCCCAAATTTCCAGTTATACCGTTACTGTATACTACCCCCAAGATCCATAAGAGCTTGGTTAAACCCCCCGGGAGGCCAATTATATCGGCCAACAAATCCCTGTTCCAACCGGTAGCCTTATTTCTTGATGCCCTTTTCCAGCCATGCATTCAGTCACACCCCCGATATCTCCTTGATACCAGTACTCTGCTACACAAGCTACAGATGTTGAGTAAATTTACCAATGAAGTTATCCTCTGTAGTATTGACGTGCAGAGTCTGTATACGATAATCCCCCATGATACGGGTATAGAGGCAGCCCGAGAGTTTTTGCATGGGCATCCTGAATTTAAAGGGCCAGAGCTACAATTCTGTTTGGATCTTCTATTTATGACCCTTACTAAAAATGTCTTCCTGTTCAATGGTAAGATATATTTGCAACAGACTGGTTGTGCGATGGGGTCCCCGGTGGCCCCATCGTACTCGAACATCTATATGTTCAAGGTTGAACAGGAAATATTTTTTGAGGATCCACAAGTAGCGTCTGACATTATTATGTACTGCCGCTACATCGACGATTTACTAATTCTATGGAAGGGTACTCAGGAACGATTAGTCCAGCTCTTAGAGACACACAATAGCTGCAACCATCCAGTTAAGTTCACATACAATATGAGTACACACTCTGTGAACTACTTGGATGTGGAGATTTCGATTAGAGATGGATACATTCATACATCCATTTTTAATAAACCTACAGATAGGAATAACCTTTTGCATTTTTCTAGTTTTCATCCTACACCACTCAAGCGGGGTCTGCCTTACTCTCAGCTACTACGGGTCCGCCGGATAACGTCTGACCCTGTGTTAGCGGAGACCCAAATGAACAGCATGATTAGTAAATTTCTAGCTAGAGGTTACCCACTAGCATTACTTGAGCAAGCCAAATTGAAGGCTTTGGCCGTTGATCAGTCTAAACTACTACAGGCCAAACCAAAAATTACTGAGTCCAATACTATCTTGCCATGGGTAGGCCAATTTAGCCCTGATAGTAGCTGTATCAATCAGATATCTAAGAGAATGTGGCACATAGTACAATCTGATAAGGAATTGAATTTAGGTCAGACCCAATTATTGTCATGTTATACTAGACGGCGCAACATCAGGGATATGCTTGTCAAAGCAGATATCTCCCCAAACCCACAGGGGTTATTGCAGGCCAACTCCAGAGGGTGCATTAGATGTACATGTACCACATGTCAGTTCATGATTAGTGGTAAAAGTTTTTCACATCCACTTACGGGCAGAGTCCTGACCATTTACTATACACTCACTTGTTCATCCAAGTTTGTAGTTTACCAGCTATTGTGTCCGTGTGGGCTGTCATACATAGGCAAAACAGAAAGAATGTTCAAAGAACGTATGGCAGCCCACCGGTCGGCAATCAAAGCGCCTATTGCTAAAGGTTCGAGCGACCAGCCGGTCGCCCAACACTTTGCGGTAGCACGACACCCGCTAGTGGCCCTACGTTACCGCATGATCGATCATGTCCCCCCCCTCACCCGGGGTGGTGACAGATGCCTTAAACTCCTTCGGCTTGAAACCAGGTGGATCCACCGCCTAGGGACACTGCACCCTAAAGGCTTGAATGAGCACTTAGGGCTTAATGTATTTCTATAAGCCCTGTTGGTATATGGTATTATATAGTCGCAGATGTCGTGTTGTAATATACATGCAGGGTACTTGTTATGTAGGGACCATGGTGCCTACTGTTGCAAGGGCTAGGGTCATTAAGATCCATTATGCGTGCTTTTTGTATACAACAACTGTTTGCACCAGGCTTTGTTTACATCATGCATTGGTTCTCATGCTGCTTATAGATGCTGTTGTATATGCTATTACCACGCTGGTCCATGTTGGTTTATTTTGGCTATATGTCAGTTTGTATTGATTGGTGTTTATACCTGAATAAGTTTTCTCAGATGTATTTTTTACATGTTGGTTCCCATGCTGTTGCTGCTTGTGATGTATATTCAATATGCTTGTATTCCCTTTTGTTTATTGCTGTTGCCATAGCTACTGGCCATGGGTGATGACGTCATTTGAGAGCGCCGACGGACCAGGCGTGTGCCTGTGATCCGGAAGCGCGGTGATGGCGTCTGCACACACTATTTAGGTAAGCACTTTTGTTCTCTCACTTGACCTGATGAAAATGCACAAGTAAAACGTATTGAAACGTCGTCTTCACTTTGGATGTAAGTGTACTTTAGTTCCCGCCGCTTGGAGTGCCGCACCCGACGTAGCTTGTATCCCATTATTGTGGAGGCACCCAGCGCTATTGTACTGATTAATGGGAGAGCCGGACCCACATGTTATATATATATATATATATATATATATATATATATATATATATATATATATATATATTAGTGCAGTCCAGGTTTTAAGGCTATTCATGCCTGAGCACAGGTGACTTGATTAGTACCTCAGTAAAGGGGTCATTCCATGTCAGTTCACCCAGGCATGACACCCACCAACCCAGATTTTCAGGATACTTTCTACACTTGATGCTACTACGTAGCTACTAGCCCGTCAAATTTTTATTCTCTAGGCCTCACAGTTTGAGATATGAGGTCAAAGTTTCAAAAAATTGCTCGTAAATGCCACTCCTGATGCTCTGTTTTTTTCTGAGGTGTATCTGGAAAAAAAATCCCATCTCAGTGCCTAATCCACATATCACTTTGAAATTTTTACCCTTTGTCAATCAAAATATGGAGATTCCAGTAAAAATGTTTTATCAATCTTGCCCGACTCCAAGAGTTCATTACACATTCCTTTACGTCATACTTAGTTTTTTTTTGGTTCAATTGGCATTATTGCCAAGGGTGTGTACACATGGTGTGATTTTTCTTTCGATTATGACTATGTGGTATATTCAGTAAGAGTCTGATCCATTCTGACCCGCATTTGTCAGAATGGATCAGACAACCCCTATTCAAAGAGTGGCCAAATCCGACTGTCGGATTTGTCCGGTGTCCGTGCGGCTGTCAGCAGCTCCCAGTGTGCGAGAAGACAGGGAGCTGCTGGAGCCGCACATCACACCCAGTGCCACGCTGCAGGGAGAGAGGTGCCTGGCCGGGGGATGGCTGTCAAGGTACCTCTCACTCCCGCTCCCCGTAAAAGCCGCACTGCTCCCCGTCTCCTCACCGCAATCCAACTTTTTTAATAGTCGGACTGAGGTGGTCAGAAACGGGGCCAAATCTGGTTGGATTTGGCCTCGTTTCCGACAAAAGCACGTGGATCCGCGGCTATTCCGCCGATCCACGTGTTTTCCAAAAAGTCGCAATTTTGACCCTTTGTTTGCTAAAGCACAGAGATGTGAATTTTTTCCTGATACACCTAAAAAAAGCCAACCCCCCCCCCCCCCAAAAAAAAAAAACAACCAAAAAAAACAAACAAAAACAACTAGTATCAGGGGTGCCATTTCCCAGCAATTTTTCAAAACTTTGACCCCCTATATCTCGAGGCCTAGAGAAGAAAAAATTGGCATGGATTAGTAGATTTGTGGTAGTATCAAGTGTACAAAGTATCATGACAATCTGAGTCGGTGGGTGTCATGCCTGAGTGAACTGACATGGAATGACCCTAAATTTGATTTAACCATTATGACTCAAGCATGGATATTCTTCAAATCTGGACTGGGAAACTCTGCTGTAAGTGGTAACGAATACAGATTTTTGAATGACCCTGTGTAGTTTATGTGTTATGGCCATGACACCAGCCCATATACCTATGACAATATTAAGTCAGGTGTTTGGAGACATTTTTGGCTATAAAGTGCAAAGTAGTGTGGCCATAGCAAAGTTGTTCTCTCCTTAGAAGTAGATACTGTAGTTCTTAAAGTAGTAAGCGTGCAGCTGCAGACCATATAGGTCAATTGTCTGTCTCTTGCTTTGTAGGCTAATCAGAATATGAGACTGACAAAAGTCAAAGTCAGCTTCTGAGATCACTATGCGTTACACCAGGGATAGGAAATTGAATACGTATGCTATACTGGCTGTCCGTATCCTGACAGCTGCCACGCATTGGGCCTGGTGGAAAGCTTCGCCACCCGCAGGTTATATTCCCACTCGGGTGGTGGCGTGGACCTACCACCCAAGTGGGAATACGAGGCCTGACCGCCAGCATTTAGCAGACTGTTTGGATTCCGGCATTGAGATCCTGAACGCTGGGATTCCGACAGGCATACCACCTAGTTTCAACCTTGTTTTAATCAGCCACAGTATCTGTGTAATTAACCGCATACCTAGGAAATGTGTGGTACTACACTTCTCAGCATGCTCTGCCACAGTTTTGCTGTTAGCAGGGCATGCTGTTATGTATAGTTCCACAGCAGCTGGAGTGACACACCTTGCCTACCCTTACCCTATTGTTTTTGTTTAGAAGCTGCTACAAGTTGATAACAGTACAGGATTTACAAGAGAAATACAGTTTCTTCAATACCATTCATGAATTGTAAAACTTAATTTTAGGCGATAAAAAGACTCTTGGCCAGTGTCTCTCCAGTCAGATTTCAGTGCAGATGTGAAGTGTCAGTACAGAAAGAGAATATCTTCATACACATGAATATACCATCACTATGAATAGCATATCTCCCAAGGGTGGATAGTCCTGACTAGCAGACAAAGGGACAACTTTGTTCCATTGTTCGGAAAGTAGGGAGATCCCTTCTGTTCATTTCAGCTACAGAATGCAGATGAGAGGTGAATGGGTGCAGTACCGCAATGAATGGGTTTTAGGAGGGAAGGTGAAGGGATATCTTAGCACAGAAGTGGCCAAAATACTGGGCCAAACGTGGCCTACCTCCTGCTGAAATCTGGCCCCCGACCTTATCTAGATTCCTCTGGACAACTCTCTCCAAAAGGGATGTATGCCATTTGGCATGGCACAGCGATTTCACTGCCAAATCAGCACTCTCTGCTGCTCCATGGCCAACTCTTTCAAGTACTCTGAGACTGATTAGAGTCTGTGGCATAGTGCAGCAGTAATACAATGACTGAACAGATGAAAGGATAGCAGTACTTCACTGCTGCAGTCAAAGTTATGAAGGGGCCATGAGCATATCAAAAATTACAAAAGGAGGCTGAAGCTGGCATATCTATCAGATCAATCGGGGGCATTAAGGTATTGTATACTATTAACTGGGATACTGCTATGAGGCATACTAGCAATTTGGAGCCCTACTATGCGGCATAGTATGCAGCTCATTGCAGTGAGAAAAATTGAAATCTAAAATAAAGCAAAATTAATTTCAAGACATATATATTTTAGTTTTAGAGCGGTATCCTATTACCCATGGTAAAATCGTGTTTTTTTCCAGATGTTTTACATTTAAAAAAAAAAAATCTATCCTAATAGATCGCCTGAAAAAAGTAAATAAAAATAAATATTTATTTATTACCAGTTATTTATATAGTGCACACATATTCCGCAGCACTTTACAGAGAATACTTGGCCATTCACATCAGTCCCTGCCCCAGTGGAGCTTACAATCTATATTCCCTATCGCATGTACACACAGACACATTCACATTAGGGTTAATTTTGTAGGTAGCCAATTAACCTACCAGTATATTTTTGGATTGTGGGAGGAAACCGAAGCACCCGGAGGAAACCCAAGCAAGTAAGGGGAGAATATACAAACTCCACAAAGTTAGAGCCATGGTGGGAATCGAATCCATCACCTCAGTGCTGTGAGGCAGTAATGCTAAACACTACACCATCCGTACTGCCCTAAAAACGCACCTTTCTCCAAAAAACACAGGTTCAGTGAAACCAAAACAGCCCCGTTTTCGCTTGAAAATGGGTCAGTTTCCAGGGACTTGGTTGGCGAAACAAAATCCCAGAGAAGACGTGGCGACCTGCAGTGTCCCATGCCCACTGTAGCAATAGGCTGGGATTGCAGTGAGGGTGCCGTGGTACGGGAGACGGTACTCAGTGGAGCCGGAGCAGGGTCGCAGCCCCCTCTTCCCCTGACCCCGGTGGCGGTCATGTGACTGGAGAACCGGAGATCAGCGCTGTACTGGGAGCAGTCAGGAGCTGGTACCCAGCACAGCATCAGAAGCAGTGCCGTTTCTAGCGGCGGGCGAGCCGTGCAACCGCACGGGGCGCCCGCCGCGGCACTTTGTGACTACTCCTCTCCTCCCTCTCTCTCCCCCCGAGCGCTCCTGCTCGGGGGGCGGGGATCGCGGAATGACGCGTTTGCGTCGTGACATCACGACGCAAACGCGTCATTCCGCGAAGCCCCGCCCCCCGAGCAGGAGCGCTCGGGTGGAAGAGAGGGAGGAGAGGAGTAGTCAAAGATAACCATCGAAGGAGGAGGCGGCCGGCGCGCGGGACCCGAAGAGCGGCAAGTTGTAAGTATTCTCTCTCTCTCCCTCCCTCCCCCCACTTGACACCTGCGCACTGTGTAAAATGGGGATACCTGCCGCGCTGTGTAAAATGGGGATACCTGCCGCACTGTGTAAAATGGGGATACCTGCCGCACTGTGTAAAATGGGGATACCTGCCGCACTGTGTAAAATGGGGATACCTGCCGCACTGTGTAAAATGGGGATACCTGCCGCACTGTGTAAAATGGGGGCACCTGCCGCACTGTATAAAATGGGGATACCTGCTGCACTGTGTCAAATGGGGATACCTACCGCACTGTGTCAAATGGGGATACCTACCGCACTGTGTCAAATGGGGACACATGCCTGCGTACTGTGTAAAATGGGGATACCTGCCGTACTGTGTAAAATGGGGATACCTGCCACACTGTGTAAAATGGGGATACCTGCCGCACTGTGTAAAATGGGGATACCTGCCGCACTGTGTAAAATGGGGATACCTGCCACACTGTGTAAAATGGGGATATCTGCCACACTGTGTAAAATGGGGATACCTGCCGCACTGTGTAAAATGGGGGCACCTGCCGCACTGTATAAAATGGGGATACCTGCTGCACTGTGTCAAATGGGGATACCTGCTGCACTGTGTCAAATGGGGATACCTACCGCACTGTGTCAAATGGGGATACCTACCGCATTGTGTAAAATGGGGACACATGCCTGCGTACTGTGTAAAATGGGGATACCTGCCGCACTGTGTAAAATGGGGACACATGCCTGCGTACTGTGTAAAATGGGGATACCTGTCGCACTGTGTAAAATGGGGACACCTGCCTGCGTACTGTGTAAAATGGGGGCACGTGCCTGCGTACTGTGTAAAATGGGGACACCTGCCTGCGTACTGTGTAAAATGGGGATATCTGCCTGCGTACTGTGTAAAATGGGGATATCTGCTTACCGTACTGTGTAAAATGGGGACACCTGCCTGCCGCACTTTGTTAAATGGGGACACCTGCCTGCCGCACTTTGTTAAATGGGGACACCTGCCTGCCGCACTTTGTTAAATGGGGACACCTGCCTGCCGCACTTTGTTAAATGGGGACACCTGCCTGCCGCACTTTGTAAAATGGGGACACCTGCCTGCCGCACTTTGTAAATGGGGACACCTGCCTGCCGCGCTGTGTAATATGGGGACACTTGCCTGGTGTAATGTGTAAAAAGGGGACTTTTTTATTTTTATCTTTTCCCCCTGTGGTGGGTGTGATATCAGACGAGGCCACGCCCACTGTAATGAGACCACGCCCATTTGAATCAGGCCACACAGCCTTCTCGGGAGCGCGCGCGCCTTCGGCGCGCGCATGCTTTTTTTCTGGCTATATGGGGGGGCACGCAATTTTTTTTTATAGCAATGGGGGGGGGGGCGCACTTTGAAATCTTGCACTGGGAGCCAAATTGTCTAGAAACGGCCCTGATCAGAAGCTCCGATAAGACGTCGCTGGTGCCAGCTTATCATTGCCAATAGGATAGCCCCTGGAGGGACAAGTAGCCCCAGTAAATTACTGGGGCTAATTAGATATCCCCTTAGTGTTTATTAGAATTAAATTTACTCAGCAAAGAACATTAACTGAGAAAAAAAATTGTTCCCCTCCAGACAGTCATTTTCTTAATATAACACTCCAAGAAAAAAAAATAGGATTTTAATTACCTACCAATAAAACCTTTTCTCGTAGTCTGTAGAGGATACTGGGGTACAATTTAGTACCATGGGGTATAGACAGGTCCAATAGGAGCCATGGGCACTTTAAGAATTTGATCGTGTGGGCCTGCTCCTCCCTCCATGCCCCTCCTACCAGACTCCGTTTAGGAAACTGTGCCCATGGAGACGGACATACTTTGAGAGAAGGATAGATAAAGATAGTGGTGAGATTCCGAACCAGCACACACAAACAGAGGAAAGTTATGCTAACCCAACTTTCAACAGGAACAGCAACAGCTGAACCAACAATACTTAACCAAGTAACAGTGCAGGAAGAACGAAGCACCGGGCAGGTTCTCAGTATCCTCTACGGACTACAAGAAAAGGATTTACTGGTAGGTAATTAAAATCCTATTTTCTTTTACGTCCTAGAGGATACTAGGGTTCCATTTAGTACCATGGGAATGTACCAAAGCTCCCAAACCGGGTGGGAGAGTGCTGCGGCTCCTGCAGAACTGATTGACCAAACTGAAGGTCCTCAGAGGCCGAAGTGTCGAACTTGTAGAACTTCGCAAATGTGTTCAAACCTTACCAAGTCGCTGCTCGGCAGAGCTGTAAAGCAGAGACACCCCGGGCAGCCGCCCAGGAAGAACCCACCGACCTAGCAGAGTGGGTCTATACAGGTTTCTGAACCGGCAAACCTGCCTTGGAACAAGCATGCTGGATAGTGAACCTGATCCAGCGTGCAATTGTCTGCTGTGAAGCAGGACACCCAGTTTTATTGAAATCATATAGAACGAACAGCGAGTCGGATTTCCTGTGACGAGCTGTTCGCTTTACATATACCTTCAAAGCCCTCACAACATCCAAAGACTTTGAAGACTTAGCAGAGGTGTCCGTAACAGCAGGAACCACAATAGGTTGGTTGATGTGAAATGCGGACACCACATTAGGAAGAAATTGCTGACGAGTTCGGAGTTCAGCTCTGTCCTCATGAAAAATTAAGTAGGGACTCTTGTGAGACAACACCCCTTGCTCCGACACAAAAGCCAAGGCCAACAGTGTGACGTCTTCCACGTACAATCACCTGTCCCAGGTGAAATTCAACAGCAGAATATTTTCTACTCTCACACTAAGACGTATTTCTTTCAAATACGGTGGTAATGTTTACACGTTACCCCCTTACTGGCTTGGATCATAGTCGGGATAACTATGTTAGGGATCCCTCTTCTGGCTAGAATCAGCCGTTCAACTACCATGCCGCCAAACGTAGCCGTGGTAAGTCCTGATAGACAAATGGGCCCTGTTGCAGAAGATCCTCGCGAAGAGATAGAGGCCATGGATCTTCGAGGAGCATCTCCAGGAGGTCCGCGTACCAGGCCCTTCTTAGCCAGTCCGAAGCAATGAGAATTGCTGGAAACTTTTCCCTTTTTATTCTTTTCAGAATTCTTAGAATCAGTGGAAATGGAGGAAACAAGTAATAGAAACATAGAATTTGACGGCAGATAAGAACCACTTGGCCCATCTAGTCTGCCCTTTTTTTTTAACCATATTTTTATCTCAAAACTTATTTGTATTTGATCCTTATTTCTTTGTAAGGATATCCTTATGTCTATCCCATGCATGTTTAAATTGCTCTACTGTCTTAGTCTCTACCACCTCTGATGGGAGGCTATTCCACTTGTCCACTACCCTTTCTGTGAAGTAATTTTTCCTCATATTTCTACTGAACCTCCCCCCCTCCAGTCTCATGTTTCCCTCCTGGACTTTGTTAAAACTCTTGACATATTTAAAAGTTTCTATCATGTCCCCACTTTCCCTTCTCTGCTCCAAACTACACATACTGAGATTTTTTAGTCTTTCTGGGTATGTTTTGTGATGTAGGCCATGCACCATTTTAGTTGCCCTTCTTTGTACAGTCTCTAATGTATTAATATCCTTTTGAAGATATGGCCTCCAGAATTGAACACGGTATTCTAAATGAGGCCGTACCAATGACCTATACAGTGGCATTATTACTTCTTTCTTTATGCTGCTTATTCCTCTCCCAATGCAGCCAAGCATCTGACTAGCCTTCCTCATTGCTTTGTTACATTGCTTACCTGCCTTTAAGTCACCTGAAATAGTGACTCCTAGATCCCTTCTGATGAAACCGTGGTTTGATTTTCACGGAGAAACATGTTAAGGACATCTCACGCTGCTGTTTTTCCCTGAGATCTACACAAACACAGCACCACAGTCCGGACTCCAGCACACGGCAAACTGCCTGAATTCTGCAGCTACGCACGGCGCCCTCCCTCCCCGGTGAACTGAATAGAACACCGCCGCTCCCACCAACCACAACTGATTCCGCATGCTGACAGCCAGCCTCACGAGTCTCTAAGGAATAAGTGGTGAGCACAAAATTTTTGGCGGTCGGGGGAGGTAGTAGCATAGCGCCCATCGTTTATACAGCTGAACATTCACCATCTAGTGAACACCATTCACATTCCCTAAAACAAATTGTGACTTTATAATTTGCTTTGGAGCGAACCAGCCACACTGGTCTTTTGGATGTGGACATCTGTGCAATTAATATCAGCAGTGAGAATAATTCTTTTATGAAAATATGCATTGCATTTTTTATGCTTTTATTTTATGTGATTGAATAAAATGTTTATATAGTAATGATCAGTATCTAGCACTCTTGTGATATTGCATGTTTCACAATTACTTTGTATCTATTTGAGTATCGCAGAATACTCATGTGGGAGCAGCTATAAGTATATAGATATCAGTATATCAATTCTATTATATAAATTGGGTGACCAATAGCTTTATTTTGTTAAAGAAAAAAATGACAAACAAGGACTGCGCTTGTCGCTATCAGATACGTAAGCTGCTATAGGAGTGTGGAGGGAATCCACCTTTCCCAATGTTACGTTTAGACAAAGACAAAAACCCCCAAGCGCTCTGGTATCTGATAAAAACACTTCTACTTGAATTGTTAAATCACACTAGTATCAAATAATTATAGTAGCAGGTAGTGACCATTATTAATCACACATCCATATGGAAGAAAAAGTATTGTTTTATTTAAAAATATATCTGCACAAAGTAACACTTTATTTCTTAACTATCTATAGTAAAAGTGAGTCCTAATACCGGTATACTACATATATGACAGTACAACATATAACATATAATTTTTAGAAAAGTCCAAAAAAAAAATCCAAATTTAAAAATAATATATATATATATATATATGAAAAAGTCTAGCACCTTGAAGGATATGAGTGCTTTTATCCCTTCTCTGGTGTATCAACTGGTAAGTCCAGAATAGTTAATGATGTCCTTCTTAGGGAAATCCTAATAGGCTGGTAGTGTCCATATTTAATTCAAAGGGCATTTTTATTACACAACCTGATTCGTTTTTCAAAGTTGGGGATCACCGCAACTTACTTGTAAATCCGTGGATGGTAAGGAGAGCAAAGCATCGGATGTCCGCCGGCAGACGTGTTGTGGTGCTCTAGCATCAACTAGTTTCGCCTGTCTAGCAGGCTTCGTCAGGAGCTTTATTTTGTGCCTTATATCAGAGCACCTGATTTGATAATTTTAGGAGTCATAATTATCAAGCACTATAGTACATTGCTTACCTGCCTTTAAATCACCTGAAATAGTGACTCCTAGATCCCTTTTCTCCTCAGTAGTTTCCAGTATAAAGCCATTAATACTATATTTAGCCTTTGGATTTTTGAGACCTAAGTGCATGATTTTTCATTTTTGGGCATTAAACTGTAATTGCCACACTCTTGACCATTCCTCTAGTCTACCTAGATCCTCAGTCCTCATTTACAGCACCTGGTGTGTCTACCCTGTTGCATACCTTTGTGTCATCGGCAAAAAGGCATACTTTCCCTTTAATGCCATTTGCAATGTCACCAATAAAGATATTAAAAGGCACTGGTACAAGTACAGATCCCTGGGGTACTCCACTGGTAACATTTACCTCCTGTGAATGCACTCCATTTACCACAACTCTGTTTTCTATCCTGCAACTAAGATCTTATCCATTCAATAATCCTAGTATCCAATCCCAAGCTTCCAAGTCTGCGATGTGGAACAGTGTCAAAAGCCTTACTAAAGTCTATATAAGCTATATCCACGGCTCCACCTTTATCCATCACTTTAGTCACACAGTCAAAAAAGTTAATAAGATTTGTTTGACATGATCTCCCCACCACACAGCAACCTGGGTTACTGCCGGAATTCTAAACATACGTTTTATTAAATTTATACTACTTATCCTATGTGTTGAAAATAAACCTGCAATGGTTAATTACTCATCTGTTTAACAGATCTTTAAAAAAAATAAATACAAAAAAAAACCCCTAATATGCTTAATGAAGCATATGTGGCTACAGTAGCATGATAGCAAAGCTGGCGGGTTGGCATACAAAGACTGCAAACGATACTTGGGTTGTTCCCCCTATTGTTTCTGACCATTAAGGTTTATATGGGGGGTAGGTAAAAAGTGCTTAGAATATAAACAAATTACAACATCTACAGTATGTAGGTTTCCCCATCAGATCTAATTCTTGTGATCGGGTGGGGCTAGGTTGGCAGGAGTGGCCCATGAGGATTTTTAGCAACAATTAAGGTATTGAAAATATTTACATTTTATTTCATATTTACATTTCTTACAATATTATTTCCTTTTAATTTTGAACATTTTTAATAAAGCAGCAGCCTCCATAGAACAAAGTGCCAAAGGGTTTAAAACAAAAGGGTCACATATTAGAAATACAAATGCACACATACAGATGTAGCCACCTTTATCTTGACTGGCTGAGGCGTTTGTCCCGATCGAGCATACGCAGCGTACCGGGGCGTAGTCACAGAGAGGCGTACCTAATCGCACGGAGGCACACAGTGCATTTGGCGTTACCTTTACGTGTAATACCTGCGATCATCCACCAGATGTCGCTTTTTACAATCACCACTGCGCATGCCTGTGGTCTCCCGTAAAATACAATACTGAAATATATAATAAGGACTACTTTACTAAGGCATCTCATTACGCTGCATACAGTAAATACTCATAACGCTGCATTATTTAATACAGTATATACGAGACAGACGCAAATAGTACAGCATACAGTATATGATCCATCTACAGTACTTTATGAATACGTGAGCGTCCAAGTCCTGCAGACAAAACATAAAACCAGTAGTGTACACTGTCGCAAATGGACGTTTTAGAAGTTCACTATTGCCTCTTGAGATTATGAATTTTGTACAGTATGTTAGCGTCCTAATCCCGTAGCCATTACGGCATAATCAAAACCAATGGATTTATTCATCTGTCTGCGGTGAAGTGTTCCGCTTCCTATACTCAGAGTCCCAAGTTCGATTCCTAAAGTACGAATGCATGTTAGTTTTTTCCAGACACATTATTTTTTTTATTCACATAAACCAGGGCAAAGCTGCAGGAGCGGTTATACTGTTAAGGTTCTATGCACCGTACAGTACACATACAATTCTGTAGCAGGGCAGACTCAATAGAAATGGCTACCACCTATGACTCCTTGCCCCACGGAGGCCCTAGGCTACGGAGCAAGTAACAGTCCAGATTTTGCAAGCTATGGGGCAATGCTGAAGGAGCGTCACAATCCCCTAGCTAAAATACACAGGGACGATAGGAATAAGCGAGGTCTATGCACATTACGGTACACCGGACTCAATCGCACAGCACACTGGCAAAATGGCTGCCGCCCCTGAACCCCCACCACGTCACAGGCAGCGCTCGGTTATGGAGTGAGAGATGGCATAAGTTTTGCAGGCTACGGGGCAATGCTGAAGGAGCGTCACAATCCCCTAGCCAAAATACACAGGGGCGATAGAGATAAGCGAGGTCTATGCACATTATGTTACACCGGGCTCGATCGCATAGCAAATTGACAAAACACAAGTTTTACAGAAAGCAGGGTAAAGCTGTCAAGGTTCAATGCACCGTACGGTACACATACAATTCTATAGCAGGGCAGACTCAATTGAAATGGCTACCGCCTGTGACTCCTAGCTCCATGGAGGCACTCGGCTATGGAGCAAGTAACAGCACAGATTTTTGCAGGCTACGGGGCAATGCTGAAGGAGCGTCAGAATCCCCTAGCTAAAATACACAGGGGCGATAGGGATAAGCAGGTCTATGCACATAACGATACACCGGACCCCATCGCATCGCAAAGTGACAAAATGTCCGAGGCACGTGAACCCCTGCCTTGTGGCAGCACTCCGCTATGGAGTGAGCAACGGCATAGGTTTTGCAGGCTACGGGGTAATTCTGAAGGAGCGTCAGAATCCCCTAGCTAAAATACACAGGGGTGATAGGGATAAGCGAGGTCTATGCACATAACGATACGCCGCAAAGTTCCCCATGGTTTTGATTATGCCTTTTCTTTGAACACGGTATTTTCCACTGCCTCGCCCTACCCCCATCCCACTTTCCCCTTCCCCCCTGGGAGCCTGCAAAGTACATGCAGTAGACAGGGAGGGAGTTCCGATCAGGTTACAAGACATGTGCAACAGTATACTTCTGTATGTAGGAAAATCCCCCGCCCACTCTGATTTATGTGAAACCTGTGTGCACTCTTCCATTGCATGTATAACAAAGAAAAAAAATAGAAATAAAGTGAATGTTACAGGAACACATAAAAAAAAAAAAACGTTGGCACTTCCTTCCCTTTGGTGTTGGTTTATGCCTTAGGGGACTCGGATGCGAATACTTGTATTTCAAAAGCACTGTATTTTCCGCCGCCTCTCCCTACCCCCATTGCCCTTCCCCCCTGCACAGGTCATGCAGTGGACAGGGAGGGAGTCCAGGTCAGGTACAATACACAAATGCAGACGATCTACAGTACTGTGTTGCTCAGTTAGTTGCGTCGGAATACACTAATTTATACTCATTACCGCTGTGTATTTGTATATAGCAGAATGAATCACTGCTGCAGATTTACTTTGATTTATGTGAAACCTGTGTGCACCCTTTCATTGAATGTATAACAAAGAAAAAAAATAATAAAGTGAATGTCACGGGAACATATAAAAAAAAAAAAAAAGGTTGGTACTTTGGGACTCAAACCTGGGACTCTCAGCGTGGTAGGTGGGAGCCTTCATCGCTAGGTTGGTATGGAAGGGGAGACAATTAGCTACCGTAGGGGGCCCAAACTCAAGTTTCTGTGACCCCCACAAGGATCATGGCAAGCGTCGGAACCCATGGTGGGTCTGAATTAACGGACCCATTATAGTCTATGGGAAAATGGGTCCACTTTGCGTACTGATATCTCTGGTTCTGGGTGTCCCAGAGACTCAGGACTGGTACCATACAAAAGAGGAGACTCTTGGCTTTCTAGTGTACTAATTAGCACGAACAGCTTGTAATGTACAGTGGCAAGTTTAATCTTTCTATGTATAATATAGAGAGATAAAAGCTCCTCCCTAAGTTCCTGGTTGCCAAATCACCGTCCTTAGTATCTCTGTATAGTATTTTCTATTAGGGTACTAATTAGCACGAACAGCTAATTAGTACCCTAATAGAACATACTGTACAGAGATACTAAGTATGGTGATTTGGCATCCAGGAACTTACTGAGGAGCTTTTATCTCTCTCCATTATACATAGAAAGATTAAACTTGCTGCTGTACGTTACAAGCTGTTCGTGCTAATTAGTACCCTTATAGAACATACTGTACAGAGATACTAAGTACGGTGATTTGGCATCCAGTTAAAAGCTGTTCGTGCCAATTAGTACACTAGTAGAACATACTATACAGAGATACTAAGGACGGTGATTTGACATCTAGGAACTTAGGGAGGAGCTTTTATCTCTCCATTATACATAGAAAGATTAAACTTGCC
Organism: Pseudophryne corroboree; assembly: GCF_028390025.1. Lineage (NCBI taxonomy): Eukaryota > Metazoa > Chordata > Amphibia > Anura > Myobatrachidae > Pseudophryne > Pseudophryne corroboree. The sequence continues at coordinate 349,703,979 of NC_086448.1, read as the reverse complement.
ACTGTACGTTACAAGCTGTTCGTGCTAATTAGTACACTAGAAGAACATACTGGGGACTCGGACTCATACAGTACTTGCATTTCAAAAGCACTGTATTTTCCACCGCCTCCCGCTAGCCCATCGCCCTTCCCCACTGGGAGCCTGCACATGTCATGCAGTAGACAGGGAGGGAGTTATTCACATAAACCAGGGCAAAGCTGCAGGAGCGGTTGTACTGTTAAGGTTCTATGCACCATACGGTACACATACAATTCTGTAGCAGGGCAGACTCAATTGAAATGGTTACCGCCTGTGACTCCTTGCCCCATGGAGGCCCTCGGCTATGGAGCAAGTAACAGCACAGATTTTGCAGGTCATGGGGCAATGCTGAAGGAGCGTCAGAATCCCCTAGCTAAAATACACAGGGTCGATAGGGATAAGCGAGGTCTATGCACTTAATGATACCCCAGACCCCATTGCATCACAAAGTGACAAAATGTCCAAGGCACATGAACATCCACCTAGTGTCAGCAATCAGCTATGGAACGAGTGATGGCATAGGTTTTGCAGGCTTTGGGGCAGTGCTGAAGGAGCGTCGGAATCCCCTAGCTAAAATACACCGGGTCGATAGGGTTAAGCGAGGTCTATGCACATAATGTTACAAGGCGGGGGTTCATGTGCCTCGGACATTTTGTCACTTTGTGATGCGATGGGGTCTACTGTATCGTTATGTGCATAGACCTCGTTATCCCTATCGACCCTGTGTATTTTAGCTAGGGGATTCTGACGCTCCTTCAGCATTGCCCCATGACCTGCAAAATCTGTGCTGTTACTTGCTCCATAGCCGAGGGCCTCCATGGGGCAAGGAGTCACAGGCGGTAACCATTTCAATTGAGTCTGCCCTGCTACAGAATTGTATGTGTACCGTATGGTGCATAGAACCTTAACAGTACAACCGCTCCTGCAGCTTTGCCCTGGTTTATGTGAATAACTCCCTCCCTGTCTACTGTCTACGGCATTGGCCCGTTCTTTGAACACGATATTTTCCACTGCCTCGCACAGTTCATGCAGTAGACAGGTAGGGAGTTCCGATCAGGTTAGAAGACAAGATTTATGTGAAACCTGTGTGCACCCTTCCATTGAATGCATAACAAAGATAAAAAATTATAATAAAGTGAATGTCACGGGAACTCGGCCGCTCATACTGTACATGTATTTCAAAAGCACGGTGTTTATGCATTGTACATACTTCCTTTTACACAATTAGTTGCGTCTCCATACACAATCTTGCGTTTGCATACACAAGTGTGTTAACATGTTCGTTTGTGTCTGTATAAACTATTTATTTATATTGAGAACTCTCACCGTCTGACCATTGGTCACCATCTATTAACATTACAGTCGTCACTGACCATTTGCCAGAGCGGTAGATCAATACGCCGCTATATGATCGAAAGTACTGGATTAGTGGAGCATTAGCCACCCAGTGGTGGTGATGTGTAATGCATGCTGAGTATCTAGAATCGCCTCAACGCGCCTGACTGTGATTAAACTCAGCAAGCTAAGCTATTGCCTTAGCGTGACTAAACGTCCGTCTAGGCGGAGAATCGGTCAAGATAAAGGTGGCTACATCTGCACCACCACCATTATTGCCAAGATTATTTGAAAAGTACACCATCTGATAGACCCATGGAGTCGTCAGAGCATCCACCAGCACTGTCTGTGGGTCTCTCGACCTGGAACAATACCGCATGAGCTTCTTAATGAGACGAGAGGCCATCATGTCAATGTGTGGATATCCCCACAGACATGTCAAATACCTGAACCCTTCCAGGTGAAGGCCCCACTCCCCCGGGTGCAGGTCGTGTCTGTTGAGGAAGTCTGCATCCCAGTCGTCTACTCCCGGAATGAAGACCGCTGACAACGCCCCAGCATTTTTTTCCGCCCATAGGAGAATTCTTGACACCTCTGACATTGCTGCTCTGCTCTATGTTCCGCCCTGTCGGTTTATGTACGTCACTGCCGTCACATTGTCCGACTGGACCTGAATGACCTGATCCTGAAAATAAGAGGTCAGCAGCCCCTCCCTGGACCGCGCCATTATCAGAAGATTGCTCAGGTACAGAATTATGTTCACTCCCTGATTGCGAAGGAGAAACATAATCTCTGCCATCACTTTGGTGAATACCCTCGGTGCCGTGTAGAGACCAAATGGCAGGGCCTGGAACTGGTAGTGACAGTCTGCAGTGCAAACTGTAGATAAGCCTGATGAGGCGGCCAGATCGGAATTTGAAGGTACGCATCCTTGATATCAAGAGACACAAGGAATTCCCCTTCCTCCAGACCTGAGATTACCGCTCTCAGAGACTCCATCTTGAACTTGAACACTCTTAAGAACGGATTCAAGGACTTGAGGTTCAGAATTGGTCGTACCGAGCCGTCCGGTTTCGGTACTACAAACAAGTTGGAGTAGTACCCCTTGTTGTGCAGATGAGGTGGAACTGGAACAATGACTTCAGTCTGTACCAGTTTTTGGATGGCCTGCTGTAAAGTTATACTTGCCTTTTGTGAAGCTGGTAGGCCTGATTTGAAGAATCTGTGAGGTGGGAGGTCTTGGAACTCCAGTCTGTAGCCCTGAGAAATAACAGCTATGACCCAGGGATCCCAGCACGAACTTGACCAGATGTGACTGAAGAATTTTTGTCGGGCTGACAGCCCTCTAGGCATCGCGGTCCAACGTCATGCTGAAGGCTTTGAGGAAGAAGAGCCTGAGCTCTGTTCCTGAGCACCTGCAGTTGCTGGTTTGTGTGGTTTACCTCTTACACCTCTGGAAGACTTAAAAGCACCTCTGGATTTTCCCTTAAACTTGACTGTCTGATAGGACTGAATAATTTGAAGCTGAATAAGCTTTCCTGGCTGGGGGAGCTGCGGAAGAAAGATACGTAGACTTACCTGCAGTATTTTTGGAGATCCATTTGTCTAGTTAAGTCTCCAAACAAGGCCTCTCCTGAGAATGGCAGGCCTTCCGTGCCTTTCCTGGAGTCCGCATCAGCAGTCCACTGGCATAGCCACAAGCCCCTGCATGCTGACACCGCCATGGCGTTGGTGGGTGCTTTAAGCAAACCAATCTCTTTTATGGCCTCCACAATAAAGTTCGCAGAGTTCTGTATATGCTGGAGGAGTAAAACAACATACCCCCTAGACAAGGAATCTAACCCCTCAATTAGGTTACCTGACCATTTAGCAATGGCTTTTGTGATCCACACACATGCAATAGTGGGTCTTTGGGCCACCCCAGCAGCTGTGTACAATTATTTAAATGTAGTCTCAATTTTACAATCAGCCGTATCTTTTAGAGAGGCTGCATCAGTGACAGGCAATACAATTTTACGTGACAGCCTAGAGACTGATGCGTCTGTGGATTTGGCTCTGATTCGTAGTCCGGCTTTGGATTATTTATCAAAAATTGACAAAAAAAAATATTATAAAATTAAAATCACATAATTTGGGCCTTTATGTTTGGTCCTAGAGTATTATTATACTGAATAACATTAATTCCAGTCAATTTTGACCACCTCACAATATTGTTTTCAACAATATTGGCAAAGTGCTGCAGCGAGCTTGCTGGTTGCCAAGCAACAGAGCAGCGTCACAAACACACTGCAGTTTATACCACATCTCTGAAACATTGCAACATAATGTATGGATCACAGGGCTTAGAGCTGTACGTGAACAAAATTCACTAGAGTAAAGCACACTTACTAACCAGTACAAAAACAATATTATATATATCTTTTTTTTTTTTTTTTACATTTTTAAACTTGCAGCTCAGTTCGAACTGCGTGGATAACAGGGCTTTTAGATGCATGTGAACTAAGTGCACCAAACAGTACAATTTACAGCAGAGTATAGCACAGTACACAGCAGCGTGCCCCCTATACACAGTCACTATACAGCACAGCCACTTGAGAGTCTGGACACAGCACAGCCAGTATAGCAGAGTATAGCACAGCATGCATAAGTGTGCAGTGTGCCACCTATATACAATGACTATCCTGCAAAGCCATGGCCCACTATACAGTACAGCCACTACAGCAGAGAATAACGCAGCAAATGGCAGTGTACGTTCCAGTGGAACGGTGCAGTGTCCAAATCCCGTGAGAATCAGACACCGGAAAGATGGTGTTCGGCCTCGAATTGGACTCACAGTCTGGCGGGAACACCCAAGCCGTAGCTTGGGTTGACTCGGATTACAAATGTTCAAAGCGGCTCGGATTCCAAGCAATCTCAACTGCTCATCTCTAGTTAATAGCATGCCCAAAATTTTTGTTTACAAGAACAAGGAGTATTTAGGAATTGAAAAGTTTTAAAGTGCGCTACTTGGTCCGCAATGTAAGAATTTCATTGTACTCAAATGACATGAAATACATTGGAAAAAAAAGAAAAAAGTATTCATTTGTTCTTTACCTTCACACAAAATCCAAAGTCTGTTGGTGAATTATACAATTTCTTACAACTTATCAATGAATAAATATTGCTATCTTCTAAGTCTGATATTCCCTGTAGGTGTCTTGGTTCCTGTATAAAATAAAATATTAAATTGAAAAGGGAGTTAAAACCAAAATAGATTTTTTTTTTAAATATAGCATGTGATTAAATTATACCTCAAATTTGTAATTCAAGAATGCTTTTATTTTACTATATACAGATGTGTCCTCATACATCTTGCCTCAATACACCATGCAGCGGGGGATGCCTGGCGTGAGTGAGCTTACAGATCCAGCGCAACTCCATTAGCATCGGGTGTCTCTTTGCTGATGTGTCTTATTCGCATCACTTTGCTAATAATATGCACAAGTAGATCCTGCTGAGTAAAATGATATACGGCATGCCTCTGTGTGCAACAGCGCCTGTATCGGCATATACAAAATTCTACGTAACATTTTGTATGCAGATATAGCCACAGTCGCATACAGAATAGAAGCATGTCGTATATACGATTTTTATCAGCAGAGTCTGCTTATGTGTCCTATTAAGACACTATTAAGACACATGTTTATGGAAAAAGTCGCATGAAAAGACGCTCTGTGCTACCAAGTCATTCCACAGCATGGCAGGATTAGAAGGGCTGTTTAACATGCAGGAAATCAAGATGCACGTAAAAATAAGATTTTAAACCTACCGGTAAATCTTTTTCTCGTAGTCCGTAGAGGATGCTAGGGACTCCGTAAGGACCATGGTGAATAGACGGGCTCTACAGGAAACACGGGCACTAAAAAGAACTTTAGGTATGGGTGTGCACTGGCTCCTCCCTCTATGCCCCTCCTCCAGACCTCAGTTAGAGAAACTGTGCCCAGAGGAGACGGACAGTACGAGGAAAGGATTTTGTAAATCCAAGGGCAAGATTCATACCAGCCACACCATTCACACCGTATAACATGGGATATATACGAACCAGTCAACAGTATGAAACAAAACCAGTATCAGTCCAAAACTGATCCAACTGAAACATAACCCTTATGTAAGCAACAACTATATACAAGTCCTGCAGGATGTTGTCCGCACAGGGACGGGCGCCCAGCATCCTCTACGGACTACGAGAAAAAGATTTACCGGTAGGTTTAAAATCTTATTTTCTTACGTCCTAGAGGATGCTGGGGACTCCGTAAGGACCATGGGGATTATACCAAAGCTCCAAAACGGGCGGGAGAGAGCGGACGACTGCACAGCACCGAATGAGCAAACATTAGATCCTCATCGGCCAGGGTATCAAATTTATAGAATTTAGCAAAAAAGTGTTTGAACCCGACCAAGTCGCGGCTCGGCAAAGTTGTAATGCCGAGACGCCCCGTGAAGCCGCCCAAGAAGAGCCCACCTTCCTAGTGGAATGGGCCTTAACCGAATTCGGTAACGGCAATCCAGCCGTAGAATGAGCCTGCTGAATCGTGTTACAGATCCAACGAGCAATAGTCTGTTTAGACGCAGGAGCGCCAACCTTGTTGGCTGCATACAAGATAAACAGAGCCTCTGTTTTCCTAACCTGAGCCGTTCTGGCCACATAAATTTTCAATGCCCTGACCACATCTAGGAACTCGGAATCCTCCACGTCCCTTGGAGCCACAGGAACCACAACAGGTTGGTCCATATGAAAAGAAGAAACCACCTTAGGCAAAAATTCAGCTCTATCCACATGGAAAATCAGATAAGGGATTTTGTGAGACAAAGCCGCCAACTCTGACACTCGCCGTGCCGAAGCCAAGGCCAATAACATGACCACCTTCCAAGTAAGATACTTCAATTCAACTGTTTGAAGCGGTTCAAACCAGTGAGACTTAAGGAACCGCAACACCACGTCAAGGTCCCGTGGTGCCACTGGAGGCACAAAAGGAGGCTGGATATGCAGCACCCCTTTCACGAAAGTCTGGACTTCAGGAAGAGAAGCCAATTCCTTTTGAAAGAAAATGGATAAGGCCGAAATCTGAACCTTAATGGAGCCTAACGTTAGGCCCAAATTCACTCCTGTTTGCAGGAAGTAGAGAAAACGGCCCAGATGGAACTCTTCCGGAGGAGCAGTCTTGGCTTCGCACCAAGACACATACTTCCTCCAGATACGGTGATAATGTTTCGATGACACCTCCTTCCTAGCCTTTATCAGAGTAGGAATGACCTCCTCCGGAACGCCCTTCTCCGCTAGGATCCTGCATTCAACCATGCCATGCCGTCAAACGCAGTCGCGGTAAGTCCTGGAACAGACAGGGCCCTTGTTGTAACAGGCCTTCCCTGAGAGGAAGAGGCCACGGATCTTCTGAGAGCATTTCCTGTAGATCCGGATACCAGGCCCTTCGAGGCCAATCTGGAACGATGAGAATCGCCTGAACCCCTCTTCGTCTTATGATTCTCAGTATCTTTGAGATGAGAGGAAGAGGAGGGAACACATAGACCGACTGAAACACCCACGGTGTCACCAGTACGTCCACTGCAATCGCCTGAGGGTCCCTTGACCTGGCGCAATATCTCGGAAGTTTCTTGTTGAGGCGTGAAGCCATCATGTCTATTTGAGGCAGACCCCACTGACTTACTTGCAATCTCTGCAAAGACTTCCTGATGAAGTCCCCACTCTCCTGGATGCAGATCGTGTCTGCTGAGGAAGTCTGCTTCCGAGTTGTCTACACCCGGAATGAAGACTGCTGTCAGAGCGCTTACATGACTCTCTGCCCATCGAAGAATCTTTGAGGCTTCTGCCATTGCCACTCTGCTCCTTGTGCCGCCTTGGCGGTTTACATGAGCCACTGCTGTGATGTTGTCTGACTGAATCAGAACCGGCAGACCTTGAAGTAAGGTCTGCGCCTGACGAAGGCCGTTGTATATGGCCCTCAATTCCAGAATGTTGATGTGTAGACAAGCCTCCTGGCTTGACCACAGACACTGGAAGTTTCTTCCCTGTGTGACTGCTCCCCATCCTCGGAGACTCGCGTCCGTGGTCACCAGAACCCAGTCCTGGATTCCGAACCTGCGACCCTTTAGAAGGTGAGCACTCTGCAGCCACCACAGGAGAGATACCCTGGCCCTGGGGGACAGGCGGATCATCTGATGAATCTGTAGATGTGACCCGGACCACTTGTCCAGAAGGTCCCACTGAAAAGTCCTGGCATGGAACCTGCCGAATGGAATGGCCTCGTAAGACGCCACCATTTTCCCCAGCACCCGCGTGCAGTGATGTATCGACACCCTGTCTGGCTTCAACAGGTCCCTGACCAAGTCCCGCAGTTCCTGGGCCTTTTCCGTCGGGAGAAAGACCCTCTTTTGTTCTGTGTCCAGAATCATGCCTAAGAAAGGCAATCTGGTTGTTGGCACTAACTGTGACTTTGGCAGGTTTAGAATCCAACCGTGTTGTTGTAACACCCTCAGGGAGAGTGATACTTTGACCAGCAACTATTCTCTCGATCTCGCTTTTATCAGGAGATCGTCCAAGTATGGGATAATTGTGAACCCCTGCTTGCGCAGGAGCACCATCATCTCCGCCATTAATTTGGTAAAAATTCTCGGGCCCGTGGACAGCCCAAACGGCAACGTCTGAAATTGGTAGTGACAATCCTCCACCACAAATCTCAGGAACGCCTGATGAGGTTGATAAATGGGGACATGAAGGTATGCATCCTTTATGTCTAGAGACACCATATAATCTCCCCCTTCCAGACTTGCAATGACCGCCCTGAGCGATTCCATCTTGAACCTCTTCAAGTAAAGGTTTAAGGATTTTAAATTTAGAATGGGTCTGACCGAACCGTCCGGTTTCGGGACCACAAACAGGGTTGAGTAATAGCCCATCCCCTGCTGCAGCAGGGGAATCTTGACCACCACTTGTTGGAGAGACAATTTTTTAATTGCTGCCAAAACTACCTCCCTCTCTGGGGAAGAAGTCGGCAGTGCCGATTTGAAAAACCGGCGAGGAGGCACCTCTTCGAATTCCAGCTTGTACCCCTGGGAAACAATGTCTATTGCCCAGGGATCCACCTGAGAGTGAACCCAGACTTGGCTGAAAAGACGAAGACGTGCCCCCACTGGAGCGGACTCCCCCAGCGTCATGCGGTGGATTTAGTAGAAGCCGGGGAGGACTTCTGTTCCTGGGAACTGGCTGTAGCTGGCAGCTTTTTCCCCTTGCCCTTACCTCTGGCAAGAAAGGAAGATCCCCGAGCTCTCTTGGATTTTTGCGGCTGCAAGGACTGCATCTGATAATGTGGCGCTTTCTTAGGCTGTGAGGAAACATAGGGTAAAAAAGCTGATTTACCAGCAGTAGCTGTGGACACTAGGTCCGCGAGACCATCCCCAAACAACTCCTCACCCTTGTACGGCAAAACCTCCATATGCCGTTTTAAGTCAGCATCACCCGACCACTGTCGGGTCCACAGTGCCCGCCTGGCAGAAATCGCCATAGCGTTTGCTCTGGACCCCAGTATGCCTATATCCCTTTGAGCCTCTCTCATATAAAGGACCGCATCCTTAATATGTCCCAGGGTCAATAAAATAGTTTCCTTATCCATCGTATCCATATCAGCAGATAAGGTATCGGTCCACGCTAGTACAGCGCTACAACCCATGCCGGCGCTATTGCCGGTCTGAGTAATGTACCGGTATGTGTGTAAATTGACTTCAAGGTAGTTTCCTGCTTGCGGTCAGCAGGATCCCTGAGGGCCGCTGTATCCTGAGACGGCAGCGCCACCTTTTTGGAAAGGCGCGTCAACGCCTTGTCCACCCTTGGGGAGGATTCCCACCGTATACTGTCCTTGATAGGGAAAGGATACGCCATAAGAATCCTTTTGGGAATCTGCAGCTTCTTATCTGGAGTTTCCCAAGCACTTTCAAATAACTCATTTAATTCAAAAGAAGGTGGAAAAGTAACGTCAGGCTTCTTTTCTTTAAACATGTGGATCTTAGGATTAGGCACCGCGGGGTCATCTATAATATGCAGCACATCCTTTATAGCAATAATCATATAATGAATACTCTTTGCCAATTTTGGCTGCAACCTGCATCATCATAATCGACACTAGAGTCAGACTCTGTGTCGGTATCTGTGTCAACTAACTGAGAAAGCGGCCGCTTTTGAGAACCAGAAGGTCCCTGTGACATAGGGAAAGGCAGGGTATGACCCTCTGTGTTGTCCCTGGACTCTGCTTTGTCCAAACGTTTGTGCAATAAATTCACATTTGCATTTAAAATATTCCACATATCAATCCAGTCATGTGTCAGCGTTGCCGACGGCGACTCCACACTCATGCGCTCCACCTCCTCCCTAGGAGAGCCTTCTGCTTCAGACATGCCAACACACACGTACTGACACACCACACACTCAGGGAAAGCTCTATCTGAAGACAGTTCCCCCACAAGGCCCTTTGGAGAGACAGAGAGAGAGTATGCCAGCACACACCCAGCGCCAATAATCTTGGGAAAAAGAAAAAATATTACCCAGATACAGCGCTATTCACTGCGCCCAATTATAAGCCCCCCCCCCTTCTTTAAAACTTTCTGTCACCGGTGATTAGCAGGGGAGAGTCCGGGGAGCCAGCTTCTCAGCGTGTGCTTGAGGAGAAAATGGTGCTGGTGAGTGCTGAGGGAGAAGCCCCGCCCCCTCAGTGGCGGGCTTCGGTCCTGCTCTTTCTTTAAACTGGCGGGGGCTCTGAAATAATATCAAACTGAGTAATTATATTCCTAAAAGCCAGTGCTGAGGGCTACATTGCAGCCCAGGGCGCCCCCCTCCCCCCCTGCACCCCACAGTGCGCGCTGTGTGTGTGTGTGTTGTGGAAGCAATGGCGCGCAGCGTTACCTATCCGAAGCTCTGAAGTCTTCTGCCTTCCTATACTCACCCGGCTTCTATCTACCGGCTCTGCGAGGAGGACGGCGGCGCGGCTCCGGGACGAACCGCTAGGGAAGACCTGCGTTCTGACTCCCTCTTTAGCTAATGGTGTCCAGTAGCCTAAGAAGCAGAGCCTAGCATTTAAGTAGGTCTGCTTCGCTCTCCTCAGTCCCACGATGCAGGGAGCCTGTTGCCAGCAGGTCTCCCTGAAAATAAAAAACCTAACAAAATACTTTCTTTTCAGGAAGCTCAGGAGAGCTCCCTGTAGTGCACCCAGTCTCCTCTGGGCACAGTATTAAACTGAGGTCTGGAGGAGGGGCATAGAGGGAGGAGCCAGTGCACACCCATACCTAAAGTTCTTTTTAGTGACCATGTCTCCTGTGGAGCCCGTCTATTCCCCATGGTCCTTACGGAGTCCCCAGCATCCTCTAGGACGTAAGAGAAAAATTTTATTTCACTTTATCACTATGGATCAAAAATGCTACCAAACATTTTACATGAAATCAAAGCAAACTAAATAGAAAAGCCGTAATATAAAATTAACACTAATGCATAAAAAACATGCAATATAATATACTTAAAAAAATTAAATGTTGTACTGTACGAATATATATACAGGTTGAGTATCCCATATCCAAAATGCTTGGGACCAGAGGTATTTTGGATATGGGATTTTTCCGTATTTTGGAATAATTGCATACCATAATGAGATATCATGGTGATGGGACCTAAATCTAAGCACAGAATGCATTTATGTTTCATATACACCTTATACACACAGCCTGAAGGTAATTGTAGCCAATATTTTTTATAACATTGTGCATAAAACAAAGTGTGTCTACACTCACACAATTCATTTATGTTTCATATACACCTTATACACACAGCCTGAAGGTCACTTATTACAATATTTTTAATAACTGTGTATTAAACAAAGTTTGTGTACATTGAGCCATCAAAAAACAAAGGTTTCACTATCTCGCTCTCACACAAAAAAGTCCGTATTTCGGAATATTTGGATATGGGATACTCAACCTGTATATATCTTACTCCTTTTATATTCGTGTGGGAGATTTATGTATATTTTTAGTTTTTGGGTATCTATGGTTAGATTTAGGTCTGATTGCTTTTTGAGAGAACTATAAAATTTTAAACAGCTACATTGTTTGTGTTGGGCAGTATTAGGTGATAACTGTGCCCTTATTTTACATTTTTTATACAATACAACAGGTCTCTTAAACTCCATCCTTGAGGCACCCTAGCAGTTCATGTTTTAAATGGATATCCAAGCTTATTCACAGATGGTATAACCAAATTAACTGAGGTACAGTATTAAGTTACCTGTGCTTAAGCATGGATATCCTTAAATTCTGGAATGTTGGGGTGCCCTGAAAACAGAGTTTGGGAACCACTGCAATACAATGTAAGCTCAGTAATAGGTAAGCAGCTTTTCACAATGCAAGCACAATAGTTGGAGATCTAATAAAAAGTACATACTGTACATTATAAATCATATATAGTTACCGGGTTGGGTTGGGTATGGATATACCGATGCCGGGAACCCCAGGTTTAGATTGCCAACCGGGGGCACAGGTTCTACTCCCACTCTATGGGTGTCGTGGACTTGGTCCCTGGTAGTCGGCATGCCGACTATCACACTTTGAAGTGCTCGGTGTCCCGGCGTTGGTTATGTCACATAACTATATCCCTAGTTACCTATATATTTTATTCTTAATGAGGTTTCCATCACTGTAACTTTTTGTTTTATAGTGTTATTAGCTTTGAATGCCTCACTAAAATCTAGTTCAGTCACAGCCCTGCAAAATCCAGGTTAAATTTAATAATACTGATGCCATACACAGATATTAATAGCCATATTCATAACCTGGTATTAAGCATATTTGATCAAAGGTTACCAATGAACAGTTTAACTCATACAGTAATTCTAACTCAAGTCTCAGCAATTACATTCAGAGTCTACGTTTAGTCAGTTCAACTCCTTAAGACATGAAATCATCCACAATCCGTGCAGTGTTCAATTTCAGTGGGATGCATCACCATTACTTCTTAATAATTCTGTATCCAGGGCATACTCCACCATCCTAGTCTATCTCTAGCAAACCAGGACAATTCCAGATGTTCCTGTCAGTTCTCAAAGGCAGCCTTTATTAAAGATTTTCCAGGTATTTTCAGACAGCAAGTTGTGTCAGCAGGGGTTCTTGCATAGCCAATCCCAAGTATGTTCTGCTGACTCTTCGGTAGAATCATCTTCCCTGAAGGAACTGTATACACCACAGAGCAGGGATGGTAGACAATCTCAACAATTAAAGGAGACAAGGAGCCTCAATCTGAGTCCTAATAGTACGTTGTTACATAACAGGTGTCCTTTCCATTATATAGATAATGCTATATGGGAATAATGTGAATGCAGGAGACTGGATCTGGGTCTACAGACTAATAGAAAGCAGACGGAAATTGGGAGGCGAAAACAATCAGGGAAAAACGACAAAATCTGTAAACATAATTTATACGATGAGCGGACATTTCAAACTCGCGGTCCGCGGGCTGCATGCTTCCCGCAATACATACTTCTGCGTCCAAAGTCTACTTTTCTTAAAATCAAATGATTGCAGCCCACCACTACCGAATGGGTTACTGTTGGCCTGTCTGCCATGATCAGAGCTTAGCTCCTATTGGGCAGCATAGCTTTGCACATGCATGAAAAGATAGCGATAAAGATGGGGAAATGTCCATGGAGAAGCTGCTGTGTATGCCCAGTTGCCTTTGCAAAGCTCTGCCCCCTGCTGCATCCCTGAAGTCCTCACGCCCTGTAATTGTGTGTACCCAGCTGCCTTATTTGCAGGAGACTTTTCTGGAATCTGGATTGAAAAAATAAACAAAAAATGTCTCATCAAAGAAGGTAAATTGGAGGAGGCTGGCACAGTGGTTGGAGGCTGAATAGTCACAGAAGGCAAAGCGGGCTTGTGGCTGGAGGGGATACCAGGGGGGCATGTGGCTGGACTGGGGGATAGAGGGGGTCTGGAAGTGACATTTTACTAGCTCACACTGATATGTATTATACAGGAGGGGGGACCGTACAGTGATATATGAGGGTGAATAACACAACTCCCATCACACATTGATATGTGGTATTATACATATATAAATGAGAGGGTACCGTACAGTGAAATATGAGGGGGAATAACACAGCTCCCAGCTCACACTGATATGTGGTATTATTAATGTAGAGAGGTGAGGGGACCACACAGTCATATATGAGGGGGAATAACACAGCTCCCATCACCCATTGATATGTCGTATTATTATTATTATATAAGAGGGAGGGTGCCGCACAGCGATATATGAGGGGGAATAACACTGCTCCCAGCACAAACTGATATGTGGTATTATAATTATTATATAGGGGAGAGAGGACCATACAGTGATATATGAGGGGGAATAACCCAGCTCACACTATTAACGTTGTTTTCTTCCCGATACTTGACATCTCTTTGATTATACTTTATTGTTGGTTTTTCTAATAAACCTTTCAAAATTGCATATAAGACTTTTTTTCTTGCGGCCCACACAAGACTTAGACCTTGATTATTCAGCCCAGTTGGAATTATGAGTTTGACATGCCTGACGTAGAGTGACCAGAAGATCTTCTAACATTTGGGTTTTTCATCTCCAGTCAGAGCACCAGGTTTGACCTAGTGAAACAGATCAGTGCAGCTAATGATCCAGGCAATGATATACAGGCATATAATCCAGTGAAAGTCTCCAATAATTAAAATGTAAGAGGACAAAATGAAGAGCCTAGCTTGTCATATAATATACAAGTTCCAGCATAAAGAGGATGGATTGCAGAAAAATATAAGACCACATGGATCAGAAGTGATAATGACAACATATCAGTTTTTTTATATTTCTAGCATAATCTGTTCCATGGAACGACCCATCTGAGCAAAGGGAGTACTCTAGAGCCCCTACATGGGACTCAGATTTCGCCATATGGTCACAGACATTTTCAAAGTCCTATCTGAGGTGGTTCCTCCTCCATACAGAAAGATTTGAAATCTGCATTTGAATGGCATTCAGGAGCATCTCCACACTGACTGTTGAGGCCTAGCAGAGCAAATTCACAGATCCTTTGGCCTTGGTGCAAGCAAGAGGGAACCTGCAGCTTTGAGATGTGTGTACTGTCAGGTCTACTTTTTCTCTTCTTACCATTCCTGGAGGACATTCGGACGTGATAGAAATCATGTGGCTGCTTTCATGCCCACCCTTCCATGCGTTTGCCCACTTTGTTAGGATCAATCCACTATCAGGATGTCTCAGCAGACAAAGCACGCCATGTGTCTGCTCTCCTTCAACATCATAGCTATGTCCTGCCAGGGAAAATATTTAAAAATATGATAATAGAGTGGGATGGTATGCATCCAAACCATGTCATATTGAAAAATGAAAAAAATAAAAATAAAAAGAACAAAATCTATGGTTAACCGAATGGGCCATTGTTGCAGAAAGAACCATTCTGGAAATAAAAAACTAGTTATAGACAAAGTTATAGAACAAAAGTATGAGATTTACACAGTATATGTAAATTCAAAGTATCATGAGACATTACGTATAAGATTAATTACAAATCTTAGTACACTAACTTAACTTCAACATGCTGTTTCACATGAAAGTTATACCTTTGATGTTCCTTTTGTGGAGCAATAAAGTCCAGATCTCCTCAGACACACAAACAGTTTCTTCCAAGACTTCTTTCCAAGCTCTTTAACATACAAGAAGCCTTGTATTTCTGGACAGCTGCTGGTGTTCAAAAAATTCTAAAAATGTAAGAATGAATTCTTAACTTATGCAAGTGGTCAAATTCATTCATGATGTGAGTACTTAGAGAAATTAGATAACAAGTACATATGGTCATAAATGTTGGTCAAGTCCAAAACATAGACTCTTCTCAAACCTTAGTAACCACAATAAATATATATTTCTACAAGTCAGTTTACAAAATAACATAACTAAAATGGCTTTTGGATTTGTCCTGCTTTGTTCATACTTAACAGTTTAATAATACTTCTAAAGCAAGAACATTAGCATTTTTAAAACACGTTGCATTTTCATTACCCTAGCATGCTGCAACCTGAATTTACCTTAAAAGCACTCCCAGAGTTAACTTTTAAACTTCTTGGTTACTAAAGTGAAGTTTCCCCTTCATACAAGATACATCCCTGGCTGTCCACTTAAATGTTTCTTTTTGAATAGTTTGCTAAATGAAACAAACACAAAAGAACCCCCCCACCCTAAAAAAAAATAATAATAAAACCACGGAGGTCCTCCAAGAGTCATCCCACAATAACTTATTTTGAGTATATTTTTTAAGTCTGGAAGACTGTTGCGCTAGCATAGTTGGCACAATAGTCAGGGAGGGACGGATGTGTGTGGTAGGATTGCTAGTAATGTGTATAAATAAATAGACTGATGTAACTATGGAGACAATTTAAGTGTATAATTGCTTGAGGTGTTTCTCAGACTAGATTATATAATAAATGCTTATAATTTTTTCTAAACAGGAGTTTAAAGTCTAAAATGTATTTGCATAAATAGTAATAAAGGTAGAATAGGTTTAAAAGAAGTACTTGACCATCTAGAACATGCAGCATATGCTGTTACTATTTCAGGGTAGTCCCAGTTTGGGAAACAATAGTTCATATTCAGTTCTGAAGAACCCAAGGGGAGTGGGCAGATGTTTAAAAAATATGAATCTTGCAAGTTTTATTAAAGTCTATTAAAGTGCTTAATGTGCACAGAGTCTTAGTACACCTCTGTGTACAGCCAGATGAAGTAACGACACTTCTATGTACTTACTATGCAGTGCCTTCTGTCAGTGTATCTGGACCCTGCCACATTAGATGCACGCTTATAGGCTTATAATGATGTATAGTGAAATACAGAAGTTACTGTGCATTGTAGATGCGTTTTTCAGCACTCTATGGCATTTATTAATGATTAAATAGCTCATTATAAAAATTCCATATCCTTTATGGGAAATGCATTGCTAGGTCAGCATTGCTTTATTGTATAAAAATTGTCCTTCTTAAAATGAACTACAAAATAATGGGAACAAGTAGTAATGCAACAATATAGTAGAAAAAGAAAAAAAAAAAAAAAGTATGCAACGCTGTGTAGCATATTGCAAATGGTGGATAAAACCTGCTTACGTTAATAGCTTTAGGAGCTAGTTTGTAGTGCTTTCTGAGTACATTAATGTAGCTTGACATACAAGTGTCTCTCATTTTTTATCTGGAGGCTATTATGATTATCAGACCCCAGGTCTGATAGGTGGGAGATTACCAAGATAGTAAATCTATTTGGCTGCCTCTTTGATAGTCCTGTAATTTGTCCCCTACCCTCCAGCCCTCAGTCATTCTTTTAAAGAAATTTTAGTCATATTGGTTCGCTATTGTAGACTTCAAAAGATCATTTCTAATTTGGTTTTAAATATTGCAGGTACAATTAACCCTAGACTTTCACATTACACATCATCCTTGAGGATTCATAAATTAGAATGCCTTAAAACACTCAGTTTTTAGAGTGATTACGATTATGAATGCTATTTGATCACGTTTTGCTTTGTTTTTGTCTGATATAAGTCACATGTTCTGATCCATGTACTTTGTTTTGGCACAGTAATTGACTGAAGATTTCCATAAAATAGTGTGCTTTCCTCAGCTTGCTTGCAGTAGGAGGATAGTTGAGAACAATTCATTCTTACCCTTTTAAATTGATGACCTAGGATTTTTGTTAGCTAACTCGCATGGTGGTTCCCATCCAATCAATAAAATATTTGCAGTTCCTTTTTCTTCCATAAGAGCTCTAGTTGCAAGGTTGTTTTCTCTACAGATATTCTTTGTGTTTGAGATTGTGGCGGACATTTACTAAGCAGTGATAAGAACAGAGAAGTGAGCCAGTGGAGAAGTTGCTCCATCAACCAATCAGCAGCTCTGTATCATTTTATAGTATGCAAATTACAGATGTTACTTCAATGCTGATTGGTTGCCATGGGCAACTTATCCACTGGCTCACTTCTCCGTTCTTATCACTGCTTAGTAAATGTCCCCCTAAGTCTTTTGTGCTCTTTTTTGTTACTGGTACATATAGATATCTCCTCTATAAAGTGCTTACATAACAGAATGTTGTGCTGGTGAGGATTGTTTTGCCAAATGTTTAGGTTTCTCAGATTCACGTACCCTGGTGCAAACGTCCTTACCAGAGTGCAACCATGAACCTGTCACGTGCACCCTCCCTCAAACTAGAAGAAATTGTGTGAGAAAACAGTCGATGACTTCTATGTTGAATGAAATCCATCCCAATTAAGTCTTTCTTTCGCCCGTGAGGATGTACTTATATCCTATATTGTGGTCTATTTACACTATATAGAGAGGTGAAAGCACATGTGACCAGAGTGTAGTGATCCATCCATGTACAATATGCAGTGCCTATTTAAGAGTTTGTTGTGTATTTTCCAAGATTTAAAAAAAAAAAAAAAAGTGGTCGGTACACAGTATTATGGTAAATTTTGAGGTCACTTAATTCATGCCTTCTGCGCGGGACTGCACTTTTGGCAGAAAGTAAAAGTACTGACAGAACCTGATCCATATGAATATACGCGTATTCCTTCAATATGCTCCCAGCATCTATGTTACAGATGGTTGAGGTGTTGTAAATCAGATCTCAATGCAAGAGAAATCTGGAGGTGATGGAAGGTTATCAGTATGATTTGCCGGTGAACGGGATGCCGGCGGTCAGTATACCGACCGCTGCATCATATCCATCAAAATCCCGACAGCCCCCCAGGAAGCCCTCTAACCCTTACCTTTTCCTTACCCTAACCCTCCCTTGTGGGTGCCTAAACCTAAACCTCCCGGGTGATGCCTAACCCTAACCCTCCCCCGCTGCCTAAACCTAACCCTCCACACTTGGTGCCTAACCTTAACCTCCCCTTTTATGTGCCTAACCCTAACCTTTCCAGTGCTGCAGCCCAATCCTAACCCCCAACTGCAGCCTAAACCTAAGGCCTCTCCCCTCCCCCCCCCCCCCGCAGCAGGACGACAGTGCGTCCCTCTATCCGGGTGTCCAGATGCCGGCGGTCAGTATTTTTGATGCCCACTATAATTACTTGACATTACACATGTATGTCTAAATGGTAGTAGAGTGATAGTTAATGCTATCTCTTAAGATTTTTATTAATCATCACCGAATATGTTCTTATTGCAGCCCATCTGATAGCGAAGGCCCCTTAGTAAAATGCCCCGAAAACGGATTTCAAAATTGCTGTGGTATGCCGCACTAAAGAAAGTTAGATTTCAGGGAAATACTGCAATTGTTAAAAATATGCCTCATATAGAGAAAACTAATTGGCTTCATTTACATATTATATTTATTTTTAGAAAGAGGGAATTCTATGCAAGGTATGGAATAAGCACATTGGTTGATCTAGATTTGCATTGCAAAGCACACCAATTAATACTTCACTGGAGAATTGTTGGTCATTTTGTTCTTCGAAAATCATGTTTGTCAAGTCGAATATGGCCCTGAGAATGTCCTCTGTTATTTGGCGTGTATGATGTAGGATTGAGAGTTCCCGAGTTGAGTGGTCAGTCTTCTTCCTAGGTCTTTTCATACTCTCTCAATACTACAAAAGTTAATTTACACACACAGTGCAGCAGAACTCAAAAAAGACTATGACCAGAAATTCCACTACTGAAAAAGGAGAGTTATGGTAGACTTACCATGGTTAACTCTTTCTGCGAGGTACACTGAGTTCCACAGATAATACACCAGGGTGTAGAGCGGGATCTTGGATCCAGAGGAACCATCAGGCATAGCATTGACTGTCCCAGGATGCATTGGGGCCTCCTCGATAACCCCGCCTCCAGGAACTGAAAGCTCAGTTTTGTTAACCAGTCCAATGCAAGAGCAGGTAAAAGAAGGCAGATGTTAGTCACATAGAACCACAATCTCATGACAGGAGAGGGTACCAGTGACTAATGCCATACAACCCAAAACAGCTAGGTACGTCAGGGTGGGCGCCCTGTGGAACCCAGTGTACCTCGCAGAAAGAGTTAACCATGGTAAATCTACCATAACTCTCCTTTTCTGCAGTGGGGTACACTGTGTTCCACAGGGAATACATCGGGGATGTCCTAAAGCAGTTCCTCAAGGGAGGAGACGTGCCTTAGCGGGTAAGAGAACCCAGCGTCCAAAGGAAGCATCCTGGGAGGCAGAAGTATCAAAGACATAAAACCTAATGAACGTGTTCACCGAGGACCACGTAGCCGCCTTGCACAATTGTTCTGGGGACGCGCCATGGCGGGCCGCCCAAGAAGGTCCAACAGACCGAGTAGAATGGGCTTCAACTGCAGCAGGAGCTGGGAGTCCAGCCTGCGCATAGGCTTGTGCAATCACAATTCTAATCCATCTGGACTATGTTTGCTTACTCGCAGACCAGCCACGTTTGTGAAAACCAAACCAAACAAAAAGGGAATCTGACCTCCCGATAGACACAGTCCTCTCCACATAGATACCGAGAACCCTTACCACATCCAAAGAACGTTATTTGGGAGAAAAAAAATGGAGACAAAGGCCGGAACCACAATCTCTTGGTTAAGGTGAAAAGATGACACCACCTTAGGCAAATAACCTGGGCAAGTTTGTAGAACTGCCCGGTCCCGGTGGAATATGAGAAAGGGTAGATAACAGGACAAAGCGCCAAAGTCTGACACCCGCCTTGCAGAGGCAATAGCCAGCAGGAACAGGACCTTGGCTGTGAGCCATTTAAGGTCCACCGATTCAAGATGTTCAAATAGAGAGACTCTTGCAGAGCACTCAGCACAACAGACAAATCCCATAGAGCCACAGGAGGGACATAGGGAAGCTGAATCCGAATAACGCCCTGAATGAACGTCTGATCATCAGATATAGAGCCAATTTTTCTCTGAAACCAAACCGACAAGGCAGATATATGAAACTTGAGGGAGGCCAGACGAAGACCTGAGTCCAGGCCTCTTTGCAGAAAAGCCAGTATCAGGGAAGTTCTGAATCTATGGACATCGTAATTCATCACCGCACACCAGGTGAAGTAAGAATTCCAAACCCTGTAATAAATCTGGGCAGAGTCCAGTTTGCGGGCTTTCAACATTGTTTGAATAACCACCTCCAAAAATCCTTTGGCTCTCAGGAGTGATGATTCAAGAGCCATGCCATCAAAGCCAGACTGGGTAGAGACAAGGGCCCTGTATGAGGAGGTCTGGTCATTGAGGAAGTAGAAGGGGATGCCCCACCGATAGACCCTGCAGGTCTGAGAACCAATGCCATCTGGGCCACGCTGGAGCAACTAGAAGCAGCATTCCTGCTTCCTGTTTGAATTTCCATAGAACCCTGGGCAGGAGAGACACCGGAGGGAACACGTAAGGCAGCCAAAAGTACCATGGAATTGCCAGTGCAACCATGAATGCTGCTTGAGGATCCCTTGTCCTTGATCCGAAGACCGGAACCTTGTGATTGTGTCAAGACGCCATTAGGTCTACGTCTTGTAGACCCCACCTGTCCACTAGGAGTTGAAAGACTTCTGGATGAAGACTCCACTCTCCGGCGTGTACGTCCTGACGACTGAGGTAGTCCGCTTTGCAGTTCAGGACACCTGGAATGAACACTGCTGATATACTCGGCAGATGGCGTTCTGCCCAACAAAGGATTTTTGACACTTCCTTCATAGCCATGCGGCTTCGAGTGTCGCCTTGATGGTTTATGTTTGTCACTGTCATGGCGTTGTCTGAATGTACCTGAAAAAGTCTATTCCGTACCAGAGGCAGGGCAAGTGATAATGCACTGAACACCGCCCTCAGCTGCAGAAGAGTGTTGCTCCAACACTGCTCCCCATCCCCTTAGACTGGCATCAGTCATCAGGAGGACCCAGTCGGGGATCCAGAAGGGATGGCTCCTGCTCAATTGCTAGTCCTAGAGCCATCAGGTCAGCGACAAATGAACCTCCGGAGTCAACAAGATCCTTTGGGGTCTGATCCGATAAGGCAGGCCATCCCACTTGGCAAGAATTAATCATTGCAGAGGACGGGAATTAAATTGAGCGTACTCCACCATGTCGAATGTTGTCACAATCAGGCCAAGTACTTGCATCGCTGAGTGAATAGACACTCTGGGGTGACGGATGAAGTGTCTTATCCTGTACTGGATTTTCAGGACCTTGTCTGGAGACAGGAACAGTCTCTGACTGTGTGTGTCCAGAAGCGCCCCTAGGTGCACCATGTTTTGCGCTGGGACCAGAGAGGACTTCTTCTAGTTGATCATCCATCCGTGGGCTTGTAAGCAACTCACCGTCAATTGTAGATGACAGAGGAGGACATCGTGGGAACTCGCCAGAATCAGCAGGTCATCCAGGTATGGCAGGATTTTGACTCCCTGGCGATGGAGGTGCACCGTCATCACGGCCATAACCTTGGTGAAGATCTAAGGAGCCGTGGCCAGTCCGAACGGCAGAGCCTGGAATTGGTAGAGACTGACGCCAATAGCAAACCGCAGGACCTGCTGATGCGATATGGCAATAGGAATATGCAGAAAAGCATCCTGTATATCAAGGGATATCATGTAATCTCCAGGTTCCATCGGCAGCACAATAGAGCGCAATGTTTCCATACGAAACTTGGCGACCCTCACAAATTAAGACCCATTGGGTTTCTGCACAAGAAACAGGGTAGAATAATAGCCTCTGCCACGCTGGGACGGAGGTACAGTACCAGCACAACCGCTCCTATACTCTGGAGTGAACCTACCACCGTTTGCAGAGCCTGCACCTTCAACGGATCCGAAGGGAGTACCGTAGTGCAGAACTGGTGTGGGGAACGTCTCTTGAAGGAGACAACGTACCCGTGAGAGACAACTTCCAGTACCCAAGCATCTGAAGTGGTCGTTATCCATACCTGGGCGAACTGTAGAAGTTAGCCTCCCAACCATGGGTCCCCCAAGGGGAGGCCCGCCCCATCATGCGGCAGGCTTGTCTTGTTTTGAAGCAGGCTGCCCAGGATTGCTTCGTCTTGGGGTTGGTGTCTTGGGAGCACAAGATTGTCTGGGGTAAGACTGACCCTTGGATTTCCCTTGAGGTCGACAGGGACGAAAAGTGGTAGTCTTCGCCTTCTGAGCAGAAAGATTAATAGGAGGAAGAAAAGCAGTCTTAGCAGCTGCTAATTCAGACACTACTTTCACGACCTTAACCACAGTATGCGGCGAGCCAGGACAGACGTGGATGCCGCTTTGGCTGCCAGTACCCCCACCTCAGAGGACGCCTCCTGAATGTAGTAGGCGGAGGTGCATATGTGAGACAGGTATTGTCTGGCCTTGTCAGAAATATCCTCAGGAAGCTCATCCTCTAACGCCTGAACCCACGCCTCAATACCCTTAGCAGCCCAAGAGGCAGCTATGGTGGGCTTATGCCTGGCCCCTGCGAGGGAATATATCATTTTCAGGCATCCCTCCACACGCTTATCTGTCGGTTGCTTCAGGGAGGTGACAGTGGTGACAGGCAGAGTAGATGACACCACGAGACGGGTGACGTGAGAATCCACCGGCGGTGGGTTTTCCCATTTACTATATAACTTTGCAGGGAGAGGATATTAAGCCAAAGCCCGATTAGGGAGCGGAATTTCTTACCTTGGGTAGACCAGGGTTCCTTCCTGATGTCCACAAGATGATCAGAATGGAGTAATACAGTTTTAACCACCCTCTGTTGTTTATACATATCAGTTTTCTTGGCCACTGTAGTGGAATCCTTATCCTCAGTGATTTGAAGGATCTGCTTAATAGCATCCACCAGGCCAGGGACATCAACATGTAAGGTAGAATCCTCATCAGTAACACATGATTCAGAGCCTGAGAGGACCGTATTGCTCCCCCTCCTCGTCAGATGAAACATCAGAGAGGTTAGTGGATTGTGAGGAGGAAGCAGCCCGCTTAGATGACCCAAGGACACGGGAGTGAGATGGAGTAGATTTCTGTCTAACCAAAGACTGATTCAACTGTTGCAGCTGGGTAGACAAATTTTCCGTCCAAGTCGGATTTACTATAGGGACAACTTGTGGTGGCAGTGACACCAGAGGTCCCATAGGTGGGGCTAAACGGTCCACCAGAGTCCCCAGGAGGGTGGTGAACATAGCCCAGGGTGGTCCCATTGTAGTTACAGGAGCTGCAGGCTGACTGGGAAGTGCATGACATTTAGTACACAGACCATCACACAATACTTCCCCCTCAGGTAAACCTTTGGAGCATACCTTCCATAGCTTCCAGAGTTTTACTGCCCTTACTGTTAGACATTGTAATAAAGAAACAATCAAGCTATTAGAACGATGAAGCCAGACAGAGTAAACAACTTGCGGACAAAGTACACAAACAGCGTCAGAATACACAAACTTGTGAACTTAAATCCTGGTGTACTTGACTAACACAGTAAAATATCTGTATAGCGATACCTACTGTGTACACTATATTAGAGAACCCTGACGCACCCAGTCCCTATATATATATATATATATATATATATATATATATATATATATATATATATATATATACACACACATATACATATATATATATATATATATATACATATACATATATATACACACACACACACACACATTTTTGCTTCCGGTGGAGAAGGCTCATGAGCTCATAGCCCTGGTCAGGAACCTTTTAAAGCCAAAAAAGGTTTCGGTGCATCATTGCACAAAGGTTCTGGGGAAGATGGTTGCTTCATACGAGGCCATCCCCTTCGGCAGGTTCCATGCGAGGACTTTCCAAGGGGACCTATTGGACAAATGGTCCGGGTCCCATCTACATATGCAGAAATGGATCACCCTGTCTCCCAGGGCCAGGGTATCTCTCCTGTGGTGACTGCACAGTGCTCACCTCCTAGAGGGTCGCAGGTTCGGCATTCAGGACTGGATCCTGGTGACCACGGACGCGAGCCTCCGAGGTTGGGGGGCTGTCGCACTGGGAAGAAATTTCCAAGGTCTCTGGTCAAGCCTAGAGACTTGTCTCCACATCAATGTCCTGGAGTTAAGGGCCATTTACAACGCCCTACGCCAGGCGGAGGAGTGGCTTCAGAACAAACCGGTTCTGATTCAGTCGGACAATATCATGGCAGTGGCTCATGTAAACCGCCAAGGCGGCACAAGGAGCAGAGTGGCCATGGCAGAGGCAACCAGGATTCTGCGCTGGGCGGAAGGCCATGTAAGCGCACTATCAGCAGTGTTCATCCCGGGGGTGGACAACTGGGAGGCGGACTTCCTCAGCAGGCACGACCTGCACCCGGGAGAGTGGCGACTTCATCAAGAAGTCTTCACACAGATCGTGGATCGGTGGGTACTGCCTCAAATAGACATGATGGCGTCCCGTCTCAACAAAAAGCTAAAGAGGTATTGCGCCAGGTCAAGAGACCCTCAGGCGGTAGCGGTAGATGCTCGGGTGACACCATGGGTGTTCAGATCGGTCTATGTGTTTCCTCCTCTGCCTCTCATACCCAAGGTGTTGAGATTAATAACACTAAGAAGGGTCAGAACAATTCTCATTGTTCCAGATTGGCCAAGGAGGACTTGGTATCCGGATCTGCAAGAGTTGCTCATAGAAGATCCGTGACCTCTACCTCTAAGGCAGGACCTGCTGCAGCAGGGGCCCTGTCTGTTCCAAGACTTACCGCGGCTGCGTTTGACGGCATGACGGTTGAACGCCGGATCCTAGCTGAAAAAGGGATTCCGGAGGAGGTCATTCCTACCCTGATCAAGGCTAGGAAGGATGTGACATCGAAACATTATCACCGTATATGGCGGAAATATGTTTCTTGTTGTGAGGCCAGAGCTGCTCCTACGCAGGAGTTCCATTTGGGCCGTCTGCTTCACTTCCTTCAAATGGGAGTGAATTTGGGCCTAAAATTAGGGTCCATAAAGGTCCAAATTTTGGCCTTATCCATTTTCTTTCAAAAAGAATTGGCTTCTCTTCCTGAAGTACAGACTTTTGTGAAGGGAGTGCTGCATATTCAGCCTCCCTTTGTACCTCCGGTGGCGCCTTGGAATCTTAATGTGGTATTAAGTTTCCTCAAGTCACCTTGGAAAGTGGTCATGTTGTTGGCCTTAGCTTCTGCAAGGCGTGTTTCGGAATTAGCGGCTTTATCATATAAAAGCCCATACCTGATTTTTCACGTGGATAGGGCAGAATTGAGGACTCGTCCTCAATTTCTGCCCAATGTGGTCTCATCTTTTCATATGAACCAACCTATTGTCGTGCCTGTGGCTACACAGGACTTGGAGGACTCCGAGTCCCTGGATGTGGTCAGGGCTTTGAAGATTTACGTGACCAGAACAGCTAGGATCAGGAAAACTGAAGCTCTGTTTGTTCTGTATGCGGCCAACAAGGTTGGCGCTCCTGCTTCAAAGCAGACAATTGCTCGCTGGATCTGTAACACGATTCAGCAGGCGCATTCTACAGCAGGATTGCCATTGCCTAAATCGGTTAAGGCCCATTCCACTAGGAAGGTGGGCTCTTCTTGGGCGGCTGCCCCAGGGGTCTCGGCACTACAACTGTGCCGAGCTGCTACTTGGTCGGGGTCAAACACCTTTGCAAAGTTCTATAAGTTTGATACCCTGGCTGAGGAGGACCTCCTGTTTGCTCAATCGGTGCTGCAGAGTCATCCGCACTCTCCCACCCGTTTGGGAGCTTTGGTATAATCCCCATGGTCCTTACGGAGTCCCCAGCATCCTCTAGGAAGTTAGAGAAAATAGGATTTTACTTACCGGTAAATCTATTTCTCGTAGTCCGTAGAGGATGCTGGGCACCCGTCCCAAGTGCGGACTTCTTCTGCAAGACTTGTATATAGTTATTGCTTACATAAGGATTATGTTATAGTTGGTCGGTCTTGAACCGAGGCTATGTTACTTGTTCATACTGTTAACTGGGTAGTTTATCACAAGTTATACGGTGTGATTGGTGTGGCTGGTATGAATCTCGCCCTTAGGTTACATAAATCCTTTCCTCGTACTGTTCATATCCTCTGGGCACAGTTTCTCTAACTGAGGTCTGGAGGAGGGACATAGAGGGAGGAGCCAGTGCACACCCAGAATCCAAAGCTTTCTTAAAGTGCCGTATCTCCTGATTATATATATATATATATATATATATATATATATATATATATATATATATATATAGAGCGATATATATATATATATATATATATATATATATATATACACAGAGAGATATAGTAAAAGGAGAATGAGCTATTAGAGGCGACCAATGGTGTTAGAAAAGTATATAGTATGTGACTAGGCAATTAGGAGTATAAAGATAGTACAGTAGTTTATTACAGAACGTAAAAAAATGGAGTAGTACAGGATAAAAATGACTAACATTAAATGACATACGTATTAAAAGTAAAGATATTCAAAATACCACAAAAAGTAGCACCCAACGCGTTTCATCCCATCTGGACTTCATCAAGGGGACAAAACGCGTTGGGTGCTACTTTGATTTCAACTCGTCCTGAGAAGTTAAGCTATATATCTTTCCTCTTTTGTATTCCTTTTAATTGATTTTTATACTTAATTTTCTATATCCTACATATAATTTTTGTGGTATTTTGAATATCTTTACTTTTAATGCATGTATGTATGTATGTATGTATGTATGTATGTATGTATGTGTATGTGTGTATATTTAGTGTTCTATGGTAAATCAGCTGCACATTCAGTGTTCAAAAGTGACTTATCAAAATGTCCTCAAATAGTAACCAAATATGCGTACCAGACAAACCGGGAATGTTTGCTTGTCAAAGATATCTTTTCACAGATTGTCTTCCTCCTTGTTAATCTCCTCTTCTCATATCCGTCCGGATATTGGCGTGGTATTCCACGCGTGTGGGGAATGGAAGACAGTGGATCAATAAAGTGCACAAATCTAAGTAAAGTGACACTGTGCTTAATGTGCAAAAAAGTGCTATAATGTGCTGAAATGATTCTAAAACGACACCCTTCTGGTAATGTGCTTATTTACCAATAATGAAGGTGCAGCACCAACCAAATTATAATATCATGGCTGCACTCACGTTATTCAAGATACAGTGTAACCGGATGGAGCCCTCAAAATCATCCATCAAACCAGAGTACCTTAAAACCAAAAAGTGCTCCCAGAGTGAAAGAGGCTCTGATAGTGTAATTTCGTTTTTACACATTTAATATAACAATTAACATGGAAAATGGACTCGTACAATTTGAAAACAGTATAAGTGCTTATCTGTAAATCATACAGGAGAGCGGAGAACCAGTGGTCCCCCAACGCGTTTCGTCCTGTTTTCTGTGCTGGGACTTCCTCAGGGTTGTATGTATGTGTGTGTGTATAACTCTTTTTTGGTCTGTGTCTAGAATAAGGCCCAAAAAGGTCAGACGCGTTGCAGGTACTAGCTGGGATTTCGGTAAATTGAGAATCCAGCCGTGCATCTGCAACGTCTTCACGGACCGAGACACGCTGTCCAGCAACTTCTCCCGAGATCTCGCCTTTATAAGGAGATCGTCCAAGTACGGGATAATTGTGACTCCCTGCTTGCGCAGGAGCACCATCATTTCCGCCATTACCTTGGTGAAAATTCTCGGGGCCGTGGAAAGACCAAACGGCAACGTCTGAAATTGGTAGTGACAATCCTGTACTGCAAATCTCAGAAACGCCTGGTGAGGGGGGAAAATCGGAACATGAAGGTACGCATCCTTTATGTCCAGGGACACCATCCAATCCCCTCCCTCCAGGCTGGCGATGACCATTCTGAGCGATTCCATTTTGAACTTGAACCTCTTCAAGTACAGATTCAAGGATTTTAGATTTAGAATGGGTCTGACCGAACCGTCCGGTTTCGGTCCCACAAACAGGGATGCTGGAGATGAGAAACCTTGATGATCACCTGTTGAATGTACAATTTGTGAATTGCCGCTAACACTAGCTCCCTCTCTGACGGGGAAGCCGGCAGAGCCGATTTGAAAAACCGGCGAGGGGGCATGTCTTTGAATTCCAGTCTGTGTCCCTGGGAAACAATCTCTATTGCCCAGGGATCCACCTGTGATTGAACCCAGACGTGGCGGAAAAGACGAAGACGTGCCCCCACTTGATCTGACACCCCCCCCGGAAAGTCCCAGCGTCATGCTGTGGACTTTGCGGAAGTAGGGGAGGACTTCTGCTCCTGGGAACTAGCTGAGTGCAGCTTTTTTCCCTTGCCTTTACCTCTGGCAACGAAGGACGATCCTCGTACCTTCTTGAGCCGCCTAGCAGAAATAGACAGCGTTTATTCTAGAGCTTAGTAAACAAATGTCTCTCTGAGCATCCCTCATATACAAGGCAGCATCTCTGATATGCTCCATGGTCATTAGAATGGTATCCCTATCTAAGGTGTCCATCTCCGTAGATAAGGAGTCTGCCCATGCCACGACAGCACTACAAACCCAGGCCGACGCCATGGCCGGCCTAACTATAGTTCCTGAATGTGTGTAAATGTGCTTCATGGTAATTTCCTGCTTGCGATCAGCAGGATCCTTGAGGGAAGCAGTATCCGGAGAAGGCAGTGCCACCTTCTTGGATAAGCGTGTCAGCGCCTTGTCTACTTTAACGTATCCGATCCTTCTGTGGAAAAGTATACGCCATGAGAATCCTTTTGGGAACATGGAGTCTCCTATCCGGAGATTCCCAAGCCTTTTCGCATAATTCGCTTAGCTCAAATGAGGACGGAAACGTGACCTCAGGCTTTTTCCCTTTATACATGTGAACCCTCGTGTCAGGGACAGGGGGTTCCTCCGTGATATGCAAAACCTCTTTTATGGCAATAATCATGCACCTAATACCTTTTGCCACCTTCGGCTGTAATTTTGCATCCTCATAGTCGACACTAGAGTCAGTATCTGTGTCAGCGACCTGGGATATGGGGCGCTTTTGAGACCCTGAAGGTCCTGGCACCACAGGGACAGGTACGGACTGGCTACCTGATTGATCCCTAGCTTCAGCCTTGTCTAATCTTTTATGCAGGAGATTTACATTTGCATTCAAGACATTCAGCATATCCACCCAGTCCTGTGTCGGCGTTGCCGACGGCGACCTGACATTCAAGCACTCCCCCTCCACATTAAGCGAGCCTTCCTCGTCAAACATGTCGACACACACGTACCGACACACTGCACACACTCAGGGAAACTTTTTCTGAAGACAGTATCCCCTGAAAGGCCCTTTGGAGAGACCGAGAGAGAGTATGCCAGCACACACCCCAGCGCAACAACCTGGAGACCAACACAGAATGCTTTTCCCCAGCAGCGCTCGCTGTATTATACTTTATCCACCAATTATGTGCCCCCCCCCCCTCTCTTTTTAAACTCCCTTCACCGTGTGTAAGCAGGGGAGAGTCCGGGGAGCTTCCTCTCAGCGTTCTGTGGATAAAGAAATGGCGCTGGTGAGTGCTGAGGGAGTAGCCCCGCCCCCTCGACGGCGGGCTTCTGTCCCGCTCAAAATCGTGTAAAATGGCGGGGGCTCAATTATATACATGTACAGTGCCCAGCTGTACATGTATATACCTATTTGCCTTCTAAGAGGTGTTATTATTGCTGCCCAGGGCGCCCCCCCCCTGCGCCCTGCACCCATACAGTGACCGGAGTGTGTGAGGTGATGTGGAGCAATGACGCACAGCTGCAGTGCTGTGCGTTACCTCTGTAAAGCTGAAGGCTTCTGCCGCCTGAGACGTCTTCTTGCTTCTGTTCTTCTGGCTCTGTGAGAACGGCGGCGTGGCTCCGGGGGTGGACGCCCAGGGCGAACCTGTGTTCACCCCCTCTGAAGCTAATGGTGTCCAGTAGCCGAGGAAGCAGATCCTATCAGTTAAGTAGGTCTGCCCCTCTCTCCTCAGTCCCTCGATGCAGGGAGCCTGTTGCCAGCAGTGCTCCCTGTGAAAAAAGTAAAAATCCAAACAAAAATGCTTTCTGTAGTAAAGAACTCAAGAGAGCTCCCTGCAGTGCGCCCTTCATCCTCTGGGCACAGTGTTAAACTGAGGTCTGGAGGAGGGACACAGAGGGAGGAGACAGTGCACACCCAGAATCCAAAGCTTTCTTAAAGTGCCCTATCTCCTGCGGAGCCCGTCTATTCTCCATGGTCCTTACGGAGTCCCCAGCATCCTCTAGGACGTTAGAGAAATTATCAATGGAAATCAAATTTATTAACCCATGGAGGTCTGGATGTGGAGTCATACTCAAAATTAAAGTGGAAAAACACAATACAGGCTGATCCAACTTTGATGTAATGTCCTTAAAACAAGTCAAAATGAGGCTCAGTGGTGTGTGTGGCCTCCACGTGCCTGTATGATCTCCCTACAATCCACACAACTGTCACACTGAACGGACATCCATCATTAGCCTCCAGTGAGGGTTTATTGACTGATGTGTCCCTGTATGGATAACTTTTCTGGAACTATGTGTGAAGGCGTATATGCCGACTTGGTCGTTTGTTCTACCACAGTGTTATACTGTTGAGTTATTTCATTTTAGTTATGACTATTTCGCAATATGAAATTGTGTATGGCTTGTCTTGATAAAGGCTCTGCTTGTTGAGCCGAAACATCGACCCAATAAAGCCGACTATGATCTAAGAGAATACTCAGATTGTTTTAAAACCAGCTGACAAAGGGGGGGGGGGGGGGGGGGGGGGGGGGGGGGGGGGGTGATTATGAATCGGGACAATTATATACAAGAAGCAGAAAGACTCTTAGGAGATTCCAACTCCTACACTGTGTTGTCAGACGATCCGAAAGATCTATATATAGATGAACTAAGGTCCCTACTCCTACAAGGACTGAGAAACAATGTCATCACAAAGGATGAATTCTCGTTTTTAATGCAATCCAACCCCACGACCCCCATATTTTATTTTCTGCCCAAAATCCACAAGAGCCTGTCCAATCCGCCAGGGAGACCAATCGTCGCTGGGATAGACTCCCTTACATCTAATCTATCTAAGTATGTGGATGTGTTTTTAAATCCGTATGTCAAGAAATTACCATCGTATCTCAAAGACACCACCATGGTCCTGAATGAAATCAAGAATGTGAAATGGAAAGAGTCATACATATGGATAACCATTGATGTACAATCTCTATACACCTGTATTGAGCACAAAAAGGGAATTGAGGCAAGCAGAGAATACTTGGACAAAGACAACTCCCTCACTGAACCCCATAGGAATTTTATTTGTGATTTAATGAAATTTATTTTAAGCCGGAATTATTTTAAGTTTTTAGACAAATTTTATCTGCAACGATGTGGCACCGCGATGGGGACCATTTTTGCCCCCAGTTTTGCAAATTTATTCATGGGACAATGGGAGGAGAAGCACATATACACTACACAGCACTTTAAGGAATCTATCGTCATGTATAAAAGATATATTGACGATATTTTGATCATATGGGATGGGAGCGCAGAATCGTTTATGGACTTTTTTAAACTTCTACAAAATAATGATTTTAACTTATCATTCACCTACAATTTGAACAAAGAAGCCATTGAATTCCTGGACCTGATTTTAACTGGAGAGGAAGAGTCAGTGTCCACAAAAAACTTCATAAAAGATGTTGATAGGAACAGTTACCTTCACTATAAGAGTAATCACTCTAAAAAATGGAAGAACAACATCCCTTACTCACAATTCCATAGAATAAAGAGGAACTGCCATAAAAAGGAAGACTGTGAGGAACAACTTGAACTACACAGGAAAAGATTCGAGGAAAAACTTTATCCGAAAGCCATACTGGATGAAGCAGTCACTAAGACAAGAGATTTGGAGAGAGAGAATCTGCTGACATACAAGGACAATACGGCGAAAAAGGAGTCGCTATCCTTTATAACTACCTACAGTTGTCATGAACAGACTATCAGGACTTCATTAAGAAACCACTGGGATATACTCTTGATGGACCCCATCTTAAAAAAGATCCTTCCACCCCAACCAGAACTTGTTTTCCGAAAATCACGCAACTTGAAAGATATTCTCGCACCTAGCATGTTACGAGAAATCCCACCAGATGGAAACCCTAATTCTCTCCCTAAATGCGTTGGATCTTACAAGTGTGGACACTAACATCTGTAAGTTCCTCAATCCTAATAGAAAAACCTTCTGCAATACGGATGGCACTCAAGAATTTAAAATTAAAGAATTCATGAACTGCAATATCACATCTGTGATCTACTTGCTCGAATGCACATGCCACAAGAAATATGTGGGTAAAACAAAAAGAACTTTGAAAATTAGGATACAAGAACACGTACGGAGTATCAAAAAAAAAGCAGAGACCCATCTGCTGTATAGACACTTCAAATTGAAACACAATTCCAATCCAGAAGAGATGACCTTTAAAGCCATCGAACTCGTGACCAGTGGCGAAAGGGGTGGAGATTTGGCTAAGAAGCTCTCCCAAAGAGAGATGTTCTGGATATTTCAATTGAAAACTACACACCCTATGGGCTTCAACGAGGGATATGAGATCGCCCCATTTCTATGAGAGAAGTATCCTCTTCGAATATCCTCAGATCACAGATAAACTACTTCTTCCTTTTTCTAGCACAATTCACTCTTTTATTCTAAAATATCACTATATGTAAAACTCTGTATATAGTATATGAATGATCTTAATAAAAACTTTTAACAATGTGTGCCTGACTAATTTCAATATATGGTACAGTCATACCGCACTGGCCTCACGCCCAATCCCGCCCGATCTTGGAAGCTAAGCAGTGTTGGGCCCAACCAGTACCAAGTGGGTAACCACTTGCAAAGATTGGGTACTGTATAAGAACGAGCTTTGTCGGGCTGTTAATAATAATTTAAATACGTGTATAAATCACCACAGCACAAAAGGTCTATTATAATTTCTAAATCAGTCATACACGGATGCACTTTCTTTATATTTGTCACTAATAATTAGTATATGACCGAGTATCACCACTATGACTTCACCAGCTACTTCTTTTTCTATATTATCCCACATAAATACGCACTTATATTAACCTGTAAATCTTTATACACCATCACTTTTTAACTATTCTCATTTCCCATGCTTTCATGATGGATACTTTATAACATACTCTGCCACACTTAGGACCAGAAAGGGTTCAATTTATCCTGATATATGCTACAATATGAGATTGAACTATATAGAAATAGTATTGTATGGATTAATTCCACGATTAACCCATAATGTCCCTCTCGCTATAGGTAGAAATACCCCGTTTCTGTAGCAAATTTCCACCTAGATCATTACCAGTCCTCCCAAAAATATACCATTAGACACTAGTATAATAATAATAATAAAAATTAAGTAAATAGACACCAATATATGTATTTCTTTATTCTTATATGTGCGAGCTGTTTTTCTCAATGAAACTCAGCACTGTTATATGCCCTGGATGACAAAGACTCCTATAAGATGGCCGCCGCAATGATTGACAATCTGACTCAGCCTATACATAACCTAGACGATAACTTCGGATGAGACAGAATGGAACTTATTACTGCTATATGTCTGAGATACTGAAAGACTTCTACAAAATGGCCGCCACGATGATTGACAACCCGCCTCAGCCTATACGTGCCACGGACGACGACACTGCCCGAAACAGGAAGTGACGCAACGACCAGAGCGGAAGTGATGCAGAGGTGCATCAACACACAGATCCGCTGACCGGAAGCGTGGCGCAATCGCGCATGCGCAGTAAGAAGATTCCGATAAAGGAAGTGGGGCGGAAGTGACGTCGGATCCTTCCCCGGACTATTTTAACAAATATATCACATTATATAACTCGTTTTTACAAACTACTTAGCACCCTGAGGTTATTACTCTGCTCACTATCATTTACTTATGCTTATGTTAAAAAATTTACACCAAACAGTAATATCAGTCCTCACAGGAAGTGATGTCACAAATATCCATTTCTAATTACATGTGCTATAAATAAGAGTGTCTGTTCAGTGGTCCCATACCCCTTGATGAAGTCTGAGTGACGAAACGCGTTGGGTGTACCTCAATTGACTCTCCACTTTGAAAGATAAGCAGCACTCTTTTATCCGATATTTAATTATTTATTGTCTTTTATTATATGTGATATTATCTAGTTTTTTTTTAGCTGTCCTTTTATTTTGTATTAGTTCTCCGGCTTTTAACCCACCCTGATATTAATAATTTTTTTTATATTGTATAAATAAATGTTCTATTATTTTATACGTATCCATTAAGTCTCCTCATATTTATATCTTACTATATCAGACACTGTTGGTCGCTGAAACCCTTATCCCCCCTTTCACATATCCTAAATTTAGGCAGTTTATCCCTGCCTAATACTTAAGGGTTAGCTGACGCCTTGTATTACTTAAGGAGTGTCTGAATTTATTGCATTTTTATCAATTTTATTTGTTCTATTGCACACACACCTGTGGCGCCATACTTCCACTACCCAAAAAAAAAAAAAAATAATAAATAAAAAAAAAAAAAAATATTATATATATATATATATATATATATATATATATATATATATATATATATATATATATATATATATATATATATATATAAAAATAAAACAGATACTCTCCCTTTTGCGCTATTAAACAGAAAGTGAGAAAGGATTGGGTTAAGGCTGCCAAATTCCACTAAGTCCCTTGTTAGGAGGGACTAAAAAGATACAAATATGTGCCAGTAGAGGAATGGGCGCACTTGGGTTGTTTTTCCACCCAATATTCAACGGGGAAAAACAGCAGTCTCCCTAAGATATTTACTCCTAATTTGTGAGCATAAAACCACATTTAACATGTTCCATGTAAAATTTATTACAACATAAAAGCAATGATACAAAACGGGTACTAGTATCTCTTCTTGCAGATAACACCATATAGTACAGAGGACCAGTTGAAATAACTTTGATAGATTCCTCCTTCTCCTTTGACAATTCGGAGATTTGATGTTTATGAACAAATAACCCGACGCGTTTCGTCTTACTCTAAGACTTCATCAGGGGTATGTCTCTAGTTAAATACTGTTAGTGCATCAATAAAATGGCAATTACGTATTCTGGATACTTGAAAAAACCACACACCGGTGGGGTACACAGGTGAAAGTTAGATTAAGCCTTATGGTTAAGTGCTTGAATAACAAGTTCAAACGCATAGGCCTGAACGCAAGTTCAAATAGGTATGTGACCTTATGATTCAGGGATTTGGATAACAAGTTCAAATACACAGGTCTACCACAATTTCATATGCGTGTGTAACCTTGCCAGCAGCTACAATAGCTTCAAGTCACTGGTTGTGACTTGAAGCTATTGTAGCTGCTGGCAAGGTTACACACGCATATGAAATTGTGGTAGACCTGTGTATTTGAACTTGTTATCCAAATCCCTGAATCATAAGGTCACATACCTATTTGAACTTGCGTTCAGGCCTATGCGTTTGAACTTGTTATTCAAGCACTTAACCATAAGGCTTAATCTAACTTTCACCTGTGTACCCCACCGGTGTGTGGTTTTTTCAAGTATCCAGAATACGTAATTGCCATTTTATTGATGCACTAACAGTATTTATCAAGCACTAGAGACATACCCCTGATGAAGTCTTAGAGTAAGACGAAACGCGTCGGGTTATTTGTTCATAAACATCAAATCTCCGAATTGTCAAAGGAGAAGGAGGAATCTATCAAAGTTATTTCAACTGGTCCTCTGTACTATATGGTGTTATCTGCAAGAAGAGATACTATACCGTTTTGTATCATTGCTTTTATGTTGTAATAAATTTTACATGGAACATGTTAAATGTGGTTTTATGCTCACAAATTAGGAGTAAATATCTTAGGGAGACTGCTGTTTTTCCCCGTTGAATATTGGGTGGAAAAACAACCCAAGTGCGCCCATTCCTCTACTGGCACATATACATATACATATACATATATATATATATATATATATATATATATATATATATATATATATATATATATATATATATATAGTCCATAGCAGCCGGCACTCCAACTCTAATAAAGCAGCAAGTCTCCGTGCACCAGTGTAAAATCCCATGCACTCCTCCCAAAATCACGGCACTGGAGACTGTTTGTATATAAGCATATAACTTGTATTCAGGTAGACGCACGTTTCGGAGCTACGGCTCCGTCCTCAATACCTTTCAAGATCAGATAATAACAACAACACAAACACACATTTAAATACCTGTGAGGGTTCCCGCTGATCACCGCCGCTGTCCACCTGGTTCCCGTCCGCGGCCGTCGCGTTCCCCTCCATTTCCGCTCCGGACGTCATGTAGCTATGGCAACGCGCAGCTTGCGCACCACCCGCTACACTGCTTACGGAGCAGGAAGTCTTAGGTGCTCCGGCTCTACAGACAGGTTCCTGTAATGCCAGCGGCCGGATCCCAGCAAGAACCTAAGACAAAGAAGTGACAAAAATACATTAAATACATAAAACATATATCAATAAATCTCAGTGACCTATTGCCACTCATCCATAAATGCCAGTACAAACAAGCATAAGATTATCAAGTTATCAACAAGGAAAACCTCGAACAAGGGACCCCATGAATCACATACGTATGTCACCTATTGCTGGAGCAGTATTACCCAATACAGCAGTAAATTGTTGGCGAACCTACAACTAGTGGGGAATATACCCCAATAGTAAAGTACTGGGACCCTAAATTACACCTAATTATACAGTATTCCAATTGATCTTATCATTAAGACCAAATGGAGCGAAAGTATTCAATGTCAAGATCCATCTTGATTCCTTCTCCACTAAGTATTTAGCCCTGTCATCCCCCCGTAGCGTAAGCGGTACATGATCAAAGCCAAAGTATCTCAGGTCCCCCAAAGTGTGGCCAGCCATTTTGAAATGGCGTGCCACTGGTTGGTCAACAGTCTTTCCTTCGAGTGTCAATTTGATGGCCGACCGATGGGCTGCCATCCTCTCACTCAATTTCCGTGTAGTCTGACCAATGTAGTAAAAACCACACGGGCAGACAATTGTGTATACTACATAGGAAGTACTGCATGTGATGACATGTCTAATAGAATACTTTTTCTCTTTTTTATGTGGGTGCTTAAACTCCTTGCACGCCACCATATACCGGCACGTGGTACATTTTGGGCATCTGTAACATCCCGGGGGCTAGTAATGAACATTAGGTTTCCCTACCATGCCCATCTCAGTGATATCTGTTCGTACCAGACGATCCCTTAAATTTCGGCCCCGTCTAAATGCGGCTACAGGTCTAATACTTTTCAGCCCTGGAAGATCAGGGTCAGATGCCACTATAGGCCAAAGTGCCTTAGAGGCCTTATGTATAATGGGGCTGGCGACCGAATAGTCACTGCTCCAGGGTAGGATTACATTCTCCTTATTGACAGTTGGTTTTAACAGGTCATCCCGGGACATACCCAGTACCCTCTGTTTCTGTGCCTCTAATAGCTGTCTATCGTAGCCCCGATGTTCAAATTTAGAGATCATCTCATCCAGCAGTCGTGGTACCTTGGCCTGGTCACTAGTAATGCGGGCCACCCGCATCATTTGTGATGCTGGTAAGCGCTTTTTCAAATCGGGAGGGCGATGGCTGGATGCCAACAATAGTGTATTCCTATCTGTGGGTTTGGAGTATATCTCGGAGTGCAGAGATCCATTAATCAACATCACCTTAACATCTAAGAAACTAGCCACTGTATCATTACAGGAGTATGTAAATTTTATTGGAGATGTAAGGTTATTAATCTCCATCATTAAAGACTCAAAGGCCTCCAAGCCACCCCCCCCCCCCCACAGCAGGAATACATCATCAATATATCTAGTATACATCAATATCTTACTTCTTAGATTCTGGGTTACTGAAAAACATCCTATGCTCTCAGAGATATACTCCAAACCCACAGATGGGAATACACTATTGTTGGCATCCAGCCACCACCCACCCGCTTTGAAAAAGGGCTTACCAGCATCACAAATGATGCGGGTGGC
The DNA here is from genome assembly GCF_028390025.1 of Pseudophryne corroboree. Lineage (NCBI taxonomy): Eukaryota > Metazoa > Chordata > Amphibia > Anura > Myobatrachidae > Pseudophryne > Pseudophryne corroboree. The sequence goes on along the minus strand of NC_086448.1, from coordinate 349,665,492 downwards.
CCGCATTACTAGTGACCAGGCCAAGGTACCATGACTGCTGGATGAGATGATCTCTAAATTGAACATAGGGGCTACGATAGACAGCTGTTAGAGGCACAGAAACAGAGGGTACTGGTTTTGTCCCGGGATGATCTGTTAAAACCAACTGTCAATAAGGAGAATGTAATCCTACCCTGGAGCAGTGACTATTCGGTCGCCAGCCCCATTGGGCCTATAGTGGCATCTGACCCTGATCTTCCAGGGCTGAAAAGTATTAGACCTGTAGCCGCATTTAGACGGGGCCGAAATTTAAGGGATCGTCTAGTACGAACAGATATCACTGAGATGGGCATGGTAGGGAAACCTAATGTTCATTACAAACCCCCGGGATGTTACAGATGCCCAAAATGTACCACGTGCCGGTATATGGTGGCGTGCAAGGAGTTTAGGCACCCACATAAAAAAGAGAAAAAGTATTCTATTAGACATGTCATCACATGCAGTACTTCCTATGTAGTATACGCAATTGTTTGCCTGTGTGGTTTTTACTACATTGGTCAGACTACGCGGAAATTGAGTGAGAGGATGGCAGCCCATTGGTCGGCCATCAAATTGACACTCGAAGGAAAGATGGTTGACCAACCAGTGGCACGCCATTTCAAAATGGCTGGCCACACTTTGGGGGACCTGAGATACTTTGGCTTTGATCATGTACCGCTTACGCTACGGGGGGGTGGGGGGGTGGGGTGACAGGGCTAAATACTTAGTGGAGAAGGAATCAAGATGGATCTTGACGTTGAATACTTTCGCTCCATTTGGTCTTAATGATAAGATCAATTGGAATACTGTATAATTAGGTGTAATTTAGGGTCCCAGTACTTTACTATTGGGGTATATTCCCCACTAGTTGTGGGTTCGCCGACAATTTACTGCTGTATTGGGTAATACTGCTCCAGCAATAGGTGACATACGTATGTGATTCATGGGGTCCCTTGTTCGAGGTTTTCCTTGTTGATAACTTGATAATCTTATGCTTGTTTGTACTGGCATTTATGGATGAGTGGCAATAGGTCACTGAGATTTATTGATATATGTTTTATGTATTTAATGTATTTTTGTCACTTCTTTGTCTTAGGTTCTTGCTGGGATCCGGCCGCTGGCATTACAGGAACCTGTCTGTAGAGCCGGAGCACCTAAGACTTCCTGCTCCGTAAGCAGTGTAGCGGGTGGTGCGCAAGCTGCGCATTGCCATAACTACATGACGTCAGGAGCGGAAATGGAGGGGAACGCGACAGCCGCGGACGGGAACCAGGTGGACAGCGGCGGTGATCAGCGGGAACCCTCACAGGTATTTAAATGTATGTTTGTGTTGTTATTATCTGATCTTGTAAGGTATTGAGGACGGAGCCGTAGCTCCGAAACGTGCGTCTACCTGAATACAAGTTATATGCTTATATACAAACAGTCTCCAGTGCCGTGATTTTGGGAGGAATATATATATATATATATATATATATATATATATATATATATATATATATGTGGACAGGGAATGAGGTACTGGAGGCGACCACTGGTGCCAAATGGTATTATAAAAATTAAGCAGTTTTTTTAAAAAAAGGAACATTTATTTATGAAGCACTAAAACAAACCCAGGTCTTAAAACGGTGGGAATCAATATAGGAAAAATACACACAAAAAAACGCATATAATGCTCATACAAAAATTCAAATAGAAATGGAACATAGAAAGTAGGACATAAAATCTATAGGAATAAAAACAATCAAATTTCAAAGAAAAGAGGAGTAAAAATCTTAACTTAGTGTTTGAGGTTAGATCAAGGTAGCACCAGTGGTCGCCTCCAGTACCTCATTCCCTGTCCACACATTTTATCTTAAGGCATTCATACCAGTGCCTTATCATACCTGAGGTAAATAGGCTGACGCCCTAACAAATCATAGGGAGTGCCTACCAAGCAGTTCTCTCTTTTTTTACTTCTCTTTTTTATTTTCATTTTTTGTATTTATTTTTTAGTTCTTTTTTTAATTTCTATTCATTTTTTGGTCCTGATACTAGTGTTATTATTAGAGATACTGCATCTGTGGCGCTGACGGCTTCTTTGGTACACATATATATATATATATATATATATATATATAAAAATCACGACAGCACTCAAAGCCTATGTATATAAAGCAAAAAATGGTGGTGCAAGGCAGCAATATAAAACACTCACTTCTCCAGCGATGCAGAAAAAGTAGACAAGCCAGCACTCACGTGTAGATGAAAGATAAGCAGGATTTGTTCCTTAACCAATCGGCATGGTGAAGTACACCAAATACAGCAATGGGGCTGTGTTTGCTGTACTTCACCATGCCGTTTGGTTAAGGAATAAATCCTGCTTTTCTTTCATCTACACGTGAGTGCTGGCTTGTCTACTTTTTCTGCATCGCTGGAGAAGTGAGTGTTTTTTATATATATATATATATATATATATATATATATATAAAAATAACAGTGCAGTCCTAAACCAGAGGTATATATCAGGATACTCGTATAATATATTCTGTAATAGGTACACTCTTTCTTAACTAACCTGTCTGTAATGAGACATGTAGAATTCTCAAGTGACTGTAAAGTCTCAGCACTGTGGACAGGAAGCTTTACAGGGGAGACCTTGCCGTGCAATCCCAGAGACCAGTAGCAGCTATGCCCAGAAGATGGCACCTAGCGTATCTGTCAGGAACTGAGGGAGAGTGTGAGGCAGCTCCAGGGTGGGAAATCTGCGAGGAGATGGCGCCCTGGTCCGGGGGAGGGGCTATAGGTCAAGCGCAGACTCCCCTATGCTGGGCCTCACCTCCGGTACTATGGAGCCTTACCAATAGGGGTGTTAGTACACCCAACATGTACTCATATGCCCTGGTGGATATAGTGGGGTTCCTGCTCGGTAACAGTGTCCACGGCAGCGTCGCAATCCATCTCTCTAGACTGCGACAAGAACGCAATTTAGTGTCAGGTCCCACCTGGGGGACCTTCTTACCTCCTCCCTTCGAAGCAGCCACGCGAACCAGGAGAGCGTCTGCGACCTTGTACTTAGCCGGAGCGTCTCCGCCAGCAAGTACCCGGGATCTGAGCCACGGGAGTATGCGACGCCGCTTGGGAGGTGATGGAGACGCAGCGCTGAATGTCACCCTGACATAACAGTGCTACATCCCTTGAAGTCTTCAGCTTTTTCAGGGCTGCCCAGTGCAGCCCACCTGTTATGTGACCTGCTGCAAGCAGGCACCACTCGAAACTGAGCTCTCAGTGCCTGGAGGCTGTGTTGTAGAGGAGGCCACAATGCATCCTGGGACAGTCAAAGGTTTGCCTGATGGTGCCTCTGGATGCAAGATCCTGCTCTACACTCGATGTATTCCCTGTGGAACACAGTGTATCCTGCTGCAGAAATGTCTGTCCTTACCTTAATTTCTGATTTGGGAACAATGCCAATTCTACAAATTGTTACAGTAATTTAGTGGATAATTCTATTGGAATGTATTGTGTGTATAAAATACACAGCAACAGAAGGACTTCTGAACACAACCACTGTACAGTTATTACTAACCTTGGCACCTGCAGGGCTGATTCTACCATTTAGCTGATGTTTTGTACCTCTGCCATTTCGCTCCCCTACTCACTCACCTATGAAGTGTGGAAGCATTGGATATGCCTCAAAACAGTCAGTAGTTCTCTAATAGCAGTAGGAAATGAGGCAAGCTCACACTGTCTGGTCACTGAGGTGTGCACAGCAATTGAAAGGTACATGGTAGCAGAAAAAAAAAAATACTTAAGGATCGTCATCGTGGGGTAATGTAGATAGTTTCCAGCGTAGTAGTATTATTACACCTACACAATATGGCAGATAGTTAAAAAAAGTAATCTCACTATTGCACAACCTGCATAAAAACTCAGACTCTGTCTCATTTTTTCTGTAAATGCTCTTTGATTACTTCTTTGCCATCAACATCCTTTTAAACACTAAGTCGAATTGTATTACATGTACATGAAATTTTAGGAACCATGAACTCTAATAAAGAAGCTACTTTAATACTTGTCAATGTTTAAAAATACTGCTGAGCTGGTGCAACCAAGCAGTTAGGGGCGGTCTGTAGTGGTGCAAGGTGTGCCGAAGCCATCGCTAATGCTAGGTTTACGGACTATAGTAACTGTGTGCATTTCTGTATTTGCATTCAGGTGTCCGTTTTTTAAAGTACCTTCACTAATATTATGGGTCTCAGTTCTATTTCTACCGAGAGGTCATTTTATGGGACACGGTCAATGTCTTTCTACAATTTCCTATGCTAGAGACCTGCCTAGCTATCAACCTATGGTTAGATATTGCTTAAGTAATTCTTTCAAACAAGCCAGCCTTAGTATGCCGCGTGGGCTCATTCTAGTCAAATACACCTATGACGACTAATATTTAAAAGTCAAGTTGAACAATGACCATATGTTAGGTTTCTGCCTCCACAGCCTGGGAGAAGGATGACCTAAGAACATTATTGTTAATGTTAATAGATTTTCAGGTTCATTTCTAAACAATGCAGGCGGTTTACTGATCTTGATTTTAGTCTACATGACTACCAGAATTTGAAGCTTTCAGTTCAATAGACTTATGAACATTCATAGTCTCTAGCTTCCATAAACAGAATGAATAACAAATACAGTATGTCACAGAAAAAAAAATCTGTGGGAGTGAAGGCAAGTCATACTCTAAGGACACCTCCAACCAATTTCTTCCAGCATGCGATTGTTTACAGTTTATGTACAGGTGAAAAAGGAATCTACAATGTATAAAAGAAAAGTATCTTCAAACCTGGATGTTTTCTTTCTTCCTAAAAAGAATTGTTGCTGTTAATACAAGTAGAGTTGTAGAAATCATGAGGGGGATTATTAGCAATGTACCTGCCACAATGTTTGCCTAAGCACACCTGAGAGATACAGAAGCCCAACATTGCTAGCTTTTCCCCATGCACCTCTATGGCGTGCAGGAGAAAGTTAGCTATTATGATGGCTGTGAGGTGATAGCATCCCCACTTATCTGACAGCACTTTGCAGAAAGCGCCTACAAATTAATTTCCCTATTACTGCATGTTTAAAGTGCTCACTAAACCTGAACTACACACATGCAACAATATTTCACTTTTAGGACTACACATACTTTAAACTAATAAGAATCATTACCTGTAGTAACTCAGACTGTGGAATGCTACCATTTGACTGTTGACACCAAGCAACCATCTGTTCAGGAAAAAAATTCTGAAAAAGAACAAAGATTATTCAGTTCAGAATGCAAGGGTATAAACAGGTTTAAAAAGGTCCAGTTTAAAAATAATCTTTGAATAAGGCAGGCCACAGTTAAAAACTGGTCTAGGGTGCCTAGAAAATACTTGTTTGAGTTTTACTTGCATTTTAAACAGGATGCATTCAAACTCAATTGTTGGTAAGTCCAGCTTTGCCTTAGAAAAGCCCAAATTTTTATAAGAGGAGGAATCAGGCTTTACATACATGGTCATAAAAGGACACTCTTAATAGAATAAAGCCAAATAAGCGGATTAACAGACATACTGACATGGTAGGGGGATCCTATTATCAGCTTTAAATTACCACTGCTCATAGGTACGAGAGGGGCTATTCAATTAGCCCTGGCACTTATTAGGGATCATACTTCGCCTCAGGCACCCGAAGCATAATCCACAATAAGCAGCCATCGGAGCCGCAACACCACATGGGATTGAGAATTTATTCCTGATCCCATGTGTTATTGCAAGATAGTGGATCATTTATGTTTGTAATCGGACATATCGCACGATCGTTTTACTAATGAAAGTGGAGCAGTTTGCACAATATTATTTGAAACCTCAAGTTGCTGGCATCGCACAGAATTTTGTAGTGTGAAAACTATCTTAAGTGCATGAAAGAGTGGGGAAATAATGACCTCCATAGAAGGATGTACGTGGGCCATTAGTAAATTATAGGAGGATTAACCAATCAAGTTGGGCTAACTCTTCTGAAAAGTGGGGTCATTCCGTGTCAAATCAACACACTGATTTTGCCTCACTAGCTCATATTGCTACAAAAAAATTCGTCGATACACTTGAGATAATCATCAAAAATATCAGTTTGAATTGTGTTGTATATCATAGGAAACGGCATAAAAAAAAACCACAGCAAAATGACACTACTACCACCTCTCTAGCTAAATTAGGAGAGCTACTATGGCGATTTGAAAATATGCTGGTTGTGCGTTTTTGACAGATTTTTGAAAACTTTACATAGTCGTTATTTGGAAATGGCATGAAATATTTAAATAAAATTTTGTATTTTTCTTAGGACTACATATACCAGGGGTCAGGGAACTTTTTTACCTTTTACCCCAAAATATATTTAGATACGCCGACGTTACCCCCTTGATTTGAAAGGAAGGAAATCATATATTATTGTGCATACACACACACAATAAAATATATATATATATATATATATATATATATATATATATATATATATATATATATATATATATATATATCCATCTACTGCCGGCACTCTGTTCATAGGACAGCTTGCTCCGGTGCCATATCCAAATTCAGATAAATGTCCATGTAAGAAGGCACTCGGGAGACATCAATAGTAGCAAGAAAATCAAAGTGTATTTTACGGTCACGGTCGAGTACTTTCGGGGACAGCACCCCGTCCTCAGGACCACACCAATACAGCACAAACAATACAGGTACAATAAACTTACCCCCTTATACCCCTACTCATGCCGCAATCTCCTCCCCTGGTGCCGCCATTCAGCTCCCGGGACCCGCCAGCCGAGGACGCACCCGGTGATGCACTTCCGGGAGTCGCTCCGCCGTCACCATAGGAACGCCAACATGCGTTCCAACAGCCAGGAAGGATGCGTTCCACCAGTGTTAACTCCGGGCTGCCTCATCCGGTGAGACCCTAGAGCCAAACGGTACAGCATCGGGTTAGTGACTGCAGCAGGCATATTACTTGTAAACATTACATATAGAGAAAGGAAAAAAGGTTACATATAAAATAAGGAATAAAATACAGATACATACTGCGGAAGAATTATCATATCTATAAAAAACAGACGCAAATATCAACAGCAGTATCAATATATCGTATATCCCAGAAACCATATATATAATGAAGAAGACATATTACACCAGGGAATTCCAATTGATTTTGTCATTGAGGCCCCCAGGTTTAGTAGTTCCAAGCCTCAAAATCCAACGGGATTCTTTAATCAATAATGATTTAGCCCTATCCCCACCTCGTAAGGATTCGGGGACATGGTCTATAATAAAATATCGGATAGACTCAAGGGGATGATTGAAATCCTTAAAATGACGTGGTACTGGTTGATCTATATCTTTACCATTAAGGGAAAGTCTAATGGCGGATCTATGGGCGTTCATCCGTTCTTTAAACTTCCGAGTGGTCTGCCCGACATAGTATAAACTACACGGACAGACCACCACATATACCACATGGGTGGTATTACAAGTAAGCACAAACCTAATGTCGTACATCTTCTCTCCATGAGGGTGCTTAAACTTCTTACATGGGATAATGAACTTACATGTGGTACAATCATTGCAGGAGTAACACCCCGCTGGTTTTACATAAGTATTAGGGGCCTTACAAATATTACGTCCTGATATATCCGTATGAACTAAACGATCTCTCAAGTTGCTGCCTCGCCGAAAGGCAGCAATAGGTCTCTTACCATGGAAAATAGACAGATCTTTGTCGGTACTACTTATGGGCCAAAGAGCTTTACTAACTCTCTTCACAATAGGGCTAGCAACAGTAAAGTCGCTGCTCCAAGGTAAGGTGTTCTCCTGATCTCGGACTTTGGTTTCCAACAGGGCCGCTCTGGGCATATTAAGGACTTTTACTTTACGTTCTTCTAAAAGTTTACTATCATACCCTCTACATGCAAACCTAGCTACTACTTTATCCACCTCACAGGGTACTTTGTCTTTATTACTAGAGATGCGAGCAACTCGCATCATCTGAGATAAGGGGAGTCCCTTCTTTAATGCACTAGGGTGGTGGCTCGATGCCACCAAAAGGGTATTCCTGTCGGTAGGTTTTTGGTACACTGTAGTCTCAAATCTATGGTTCACTATATTAACCTGAACATCCAGAAAGTTAGTGTTGGTATGACTGTAGGTATACGTAAACCTAATGGGGGTCTGTAGGTTATTAATCTCACCCATCATATCCAAAAACTTTTCTACACCACCTGTCCAGAGTAGGAAAACATCATCGATGTACCTCTTATAAAGCAAAATATGTCGGCTACGATCAGGGTCAGAGAAAAATATCTTGGATTCAAAATCAAACATGTAAATGTTTGCATAAGAGGGGGCGACAGAGGACCCCATCGCACACCCTCTTAATTGCAAATAATATTTACTGTCAAACAAAACATAATTACGACATAAAGTAAGCTCCAAGAGATGTAAGAACAAATCATGGTCAAACACCTCTATTGGTACATTAGTTTCAATAAACTGCCTCATCGCCCTCATTCCCCCCTCATGAGGGATACTAGTATATAAACTACTAATATCTAAGCAACACATCAATGTCTCAGATGGAAGATCTGGAAAGTCCTTCAGAATATTCAAAAATGAAGTGGTGTCCTTCAAAAAAAGAGTCTTGATGTAACAGGCAAGGTTGCAAAATGCAATCTAGGAGCTGTGATACCGGTGAGTACAAAGAGTCCCTAGCCGAAATTATCGGCCTCCCTGGGGATTTGTCTTCATTCTTATGTATTTTTGGAATTGTGCACAGTACCGGAATTTTGGGGTACTGCACACACAATGCTTCAAAGATCCTTTTAGAGATCTTGTGTTCAGAGAGTGCCTTTGTGAGAATTTGAAATAATTCCTTCTGGTAGGATGCAGTCGGGTCGCAGGATAACTTCTTATACACCCCAAAATCTGAGAGCTGAGAAACAATCTCAGAACGGTAATCGTCAATATTCTGAATCACAATCGCCCCGCCTTTATCGGCGGGTCTTATAACAATGTCCTCATAACCTTGTAATGTTTTCAAAGCTATATGCTCAGATCTAGATAAATTTAGGTGAGGTTTGCCCGGGGCCTTAGAAAATTTATTCACTGCCTCATCCATCAATCTACAGAATGTTTTTATTGATGGATTGTTGGATACTGGGTCAAAATTGGACCTGGATCTCTTCTGTAAAAAAGGTCTAAAAGCAATATCTTCACTTGAAGGTGCTTTATTCGCAAAGAATTCTTTTAATCTTAGTTTACGGGCGAATCTATGGAGATCACATTTCCAATTGAACTCATTGTGGAAATTAGTCGGTACGAAGCTTAGGCCACGGTTCAATACTTGATATTCCTCTGTGGATAGAGTTCTACTCGAGAGGTTAAAGGTTAAGTTGTTTTCTTCTTCTCCTGAACTCTTCTTACCCCTCTGGTTCTGCCTGCCCCTGCGGGTGGGAGTTCGTCTACTACTCTCGCAGGGTTTTTCTTTCCCGCATCTAAAGGGATAGGTCTGGACCTACTTCCATCCTCAGACTCAGATACCACAAAGTCACTATCAGTACTAGATCTACCCTCAGCCCCATGGGGGTGTTGCTGCTTTCGCTTCTGCCACGGTCGCCGTCTTCTTTTAGCAGCTGATCTCTCCTGCCCGCCTCCACCTGTGAGCCATCTATATACCCGATTTTCATCATAGTCTGCATCTACAGCAAACCTTTTACTCCTTTTAAATTTGAGCAATTCTCTGCGATATTGATCACATTGAGATTCCAGCCGTTCAATCCATTTGACATCGGGATCCTCCTCCAGTATTTTAAGGTAGTCTTTCTCATATGTAGCTATCTTCTGACGGGTGATCTGTAGTTCCCTGTTCGCCTCCTCCACCACCAGTATCATCAGATCAAATGCACACTTATTAAGTATGGCCAACCATTTCCTTACGAACTCGGGATTATTTCGGCCAATGGTAGGCACATTTTTCACCCTGAACCCACGTGGTATTTTATGGTCTCTGAAATAGTCCGATAAGGATACACTGTGTAGTAAAAAGTCTATTTCACGCCTTTTCATCCTGAGAAGTTGATGATACACATCAGGGTGATATGAAACATCAGTTGTAGATACAACTTCCTTAGATAAAATCCGGTTAATTCTTACATGGACATTTATCTGAATTTGGATATGGCACCGGAGCAAGCTGTCCTATGAACAGAGTGCCGGCAGTAGATGGATTTGTATTGTTGTGCTTGCATTAAGCATAAGTTGCAAGGCACCTGCATCTAGTCTCTTTTAAGAGAGTGTTATTTTCTGAAGTTACCTCAGCTACTGAATATTACTGTTTAGATTGCATCCCCATGGAGCCAAGCATACCGGGTTCACTGGCAGCGGACCAGAATTCTGGACATGGCGTATTGGTGACACCATTGGGCGAAACTTTCAGTTACAGTGCTGATGAAATTACCCGGATTTTATCTAAGGAAGTTGTATCTACAACTGATGTTTCATATCACCCTGATGATGTGTATCATCAACTTCTCAGGATGAAAAGGCGTGAAATTGACTTTTTACTACACAGTGTATCCTTATCGGACTATTTCAGAGACCATAAAATACCACGTGGGTTCAGGGTGAAAAATGTGCCTACCATTGGCCGAAATAATCCCGAGTTCGTAAGGAAATGGGTGGCCATACTTAATAAGTGTGCATTTGATCTGATGATACTGGTGGTGGAGGAGGCGAACAGGGAACTACAGATCACCCGTCAGAAGATAGCTACATATGAGAAAGACTACCTTAAAATACTGGAGGAGGATCCCGATGTCAAATGGATTGAACGGCTGGAATCTCAATGTGATCAATATCGCAGAGAATTGCTCAAATTTAAAAGGATTAAAAGGTTTGCTGTAGATGCAGACTATGATGAAAATTGGGTATATAGATGGCTCACAGGTGGAGGCGGGCAGGAGAGATCAGCTGCTAAAAGTAGACGGCGACCGTGGCAGAAGCGAAAGCAGCAACACCCCCATGGGGCTGAGGGTAGATCTAGTACTGATAGTGACTTTGTGGTATCTGAGTCTGAGGATGGAAGTAGGTCCAGACCTATCCCTTTAGATGCGGGAAAGAAAAACCCTGCGAGAGTAGTAGACAAACTCTCACCCGCAGGGGCAGGCAGAACCAGAGGGGTAAGAAGAGTTCAGGAGAAGAAGAAAACAACTTAATCTTTAACCTCTCGAGTAGAACTCTATCCACAGAGGAATATCAAGTATTGAACCGTGGCCTAAGCTTCGTACCAACTAATTTCCACAATGAGTTCAATTGGAAATGTGATCTCCATAGATTCGCCCGTAAACTAAGATTAAAAGAATTCTTTGCGAATAAAGCACCTTCAAGTGAAGATATTGCTTTTAGACCTTTTTTACAGAAGAGATCCAGGTCCAATTTTGACCCAGTATCCAACAATCCATCAATAAAAACATTCTGTAGACTGATGGATGAGGCAGTGAATAAATTTTCTAAGGCCCCGGGCAAACCTCACCTAAATTTATCTAGATCTGAGCATATAGCTTTGAAAACATAACAAGGTTATGAGGACATTGTTATAAGACCCGCCGATAAAGGCGGGGCGATTGTGATTCAGAATATTGACGATTACCGTTCTGAGATTGTTTCTCAGCTCTCAGATTTTGGGGTGTATAAGAAGTTATCCTGCGACCCGACTGCATCCTACCAGAAGGAATTATTTCAAATTCTCACAAAGGCACTCTCTGAACACAAGATCTCTAAAAGGATCTTTGAAGCATTGTGTGTGCAGTACCCCAAAATTCCGGTACTGTACACAATTCCAAAAATACATAAGAATGAAGACAAACCCCCAGGGAGGCCGATAATTTCGGCTAGGGACTCTTTGTACTCACCGGTATCACAGCTCCTAGATTGCATTTTGCAACCTTGCCTGTTACATCAAGACTCTTTTTTGAAGGACACCACTTCATTTTTGAATATTCTGAAGGACTTTCCAGATCTTCCATCTGAGACATTGATGTGTTGCTTAGATATTAGTAGTTTATATACTAGTATCCCTCATGAGGGGGGAATGAGGGCGATGAGGCAGTTTATTGAAACTAATGTACCAATAGAGGTGTTTGACCATGATTTGTTCTTGCATCTCTTGGAGCTTACTTTATGTCGTAATTATTTTTTGTTTGACAGTAAATATTATTTGCAATTAAGAGGGTGTGCGATGGGGTCCTCTGTCGCCCCCTCTTATGCAAACATTTACATGTTTGATTTTGAATCCAAGATATTTTTCTCTGACCCTGATCGTAGCCGACATATTTTGCTTTATAAGAGGTACATCGATGATGTTTTCCTACTCTGGACAGGTGGTGTAGAAAAGTTTTTGGATATGATGGGTGAGATTAATAACCTACAGACCCCCATTAGGTTTACGTATACCTACAGTCATACCAACACTAACTTTCTGGATGTTCAGGTTAATATAGTGAACCATAGATTTGAGACTACAGTGTACCAAAAACCTACCGACAGGAATACCCTTTTGGTGGCATCGAGCCACCACCCTAGTGCATTAAAGAAGGGACTCCCCTTATCTCAGATGATGCGAGTTGCTCGCATCTCTAGTAATAAAGACCAAGTACCCTGTGAGGTGGATAAAGTAGTAGCTAGATTTGCATGTAGAGGGTATGATAGTAAACTTTTAGAAGAACATAAAGTAAAAGTCCTTAATATGCCCAGAGCGGCCCTGTTGGAAACCAAAGTCCGAGATCAGGAGAACACCTTACCTTGGAGCAGCGATTTTACTGTTGCTAGCCCTATTGTGAAGAGAGCTAGTAAAGCTCTTTGGCCCAAAATTAGTACCGACAAAGATCTGTCTATTTTCCATGGTAAGAGACCTATTGCTGCCTTTCGGCGAGGCAGCAACTTGAGAGATCGTTTAGTTCATACGGATATATCAGGACGTAATATTTGTAAGGCCCCTAATACTTATGTAAAACCAGCGGGGTGTTACTCCTGCAATGATTGTACCACATGTAAGTTCATTATCCCATGTAAGAAGTTTAAGCACCCTCATGGAGAGAAGATGTACGACATTAGGTTTGTGCTTACTTGTAATACCACCCATGTGGTATATGTGGTGGTCTGTCTGTGTGGTTTATACTATGTCGGGCAGACCACTCGGAAGTTTAAAGAACGGATGAACGCCCATAGATCCGCCATTAGACTTTCTCTTAATGGTAAAGATATAGATCAACCAGTACCACGTCATTTTAAGGATTTCAATCATCCCCTTGAGTCTATCCGATATTTTATTATTGACCATGTCCCCGAATCCTTACGAGGTGGGGATAGGGCTAAATCATTATTGATTAAAGAATCCCGTTGGATTTTGAGGCTTGGAACTACTAAACCTGGGGGCCTCAATGACAAAATCAATTGGAATTCCCTGGTGTAATATGTCTTCATTATATATATGGTTTCTGGGATATACGATATATTGATACTGCTGTTGATATTTGCGTCTTTTTTATAGATATGATAATTCTTCCGCAGTATGTATCTGTATTTTATTCCTTATTTTATATGTAACCTTTTTTCCTTTCTCTATATGTAATGTTTACAAGTAATATGCCTGCTGCAGTCACTAACCCGATGCTGTACCGTTTGGCTCTAGGGTCTCACCGGATGAGGCAGCCCGGAGTTAACACTGGTGGAACGCATCCTTCCTGGCTGTTGGAACGCATGCTGGCGTTCCTATGGTGACGGCGGAGCGACTCCCGGAAGTGCATCACCGGGTGCGTCCTCGGCTGGCGGGTCCCGGGAGCTGAATGGCGGCACCAGGGGAGGAGATTGCGGCATGAGTAGGGGTATAAGGGGGTAAGTTTATTGTACCTGTATTGTTTGTGCTGTATTGGTGTGGTCCTGAGGACGGGGTGCTGTCCCCGAAAGTACTCGACCGTGACCGTAAAATACACTTTGATTTTCTTGCTACTATTGATGTCTCCTGAGTGCCTTCTTACATGGACATTATATATATATATATATATATATATATATATATATATATATATATAAAAACACAGATTCCCAAGTGCGCTAATAATGAAGTGTGATTACACAGTTCTTCCAGCGTTTATTTCGTCGGAAAATGTGGACTGGAGGATGTTTAGATCTGGGGACCTGTAACAGACACCCCTCACCGAAAAGTCACCCAAACAAGAGGCCAACACGCCAATTAATAAAAAGTTATTTTAATAACATATGATAAAACATATGAATTTTGATACACAGTTCAAAATATAAAATTATATCCATAAAATACAGCCACAACCAACATGTTTGTAAGATGGAATTCTGGATACTCCCTCACCTTTTTCAAGGTGCGAGCTCGAAGCGAGTATCTTCACAAACTAGGGTGCGATTTTTTGACTGACAAACCCAACGCGTTTCGTCTTATCGACTTCATCAGGGGTAACTTGTTTGGGGGAAAAATGATGTTCTATTTAAGAAAAACTGCTATTGTGAGATAGAAATATATATATGTATATATGTGGTATGTAGAAAAATATATATGTACCTACCGCATATAGGGAAAAAGGCTAATTCGCTCTTTTATAAGTTTATATGGCAGATCGTAACCTCAAAATAGGGATTAATCAAAGTCTCCTTTATCTGGATTAAATAGGTGGAGCTCCTATATTCGGGCTCCTAACTGGAGCTAGAATGGTATTCCTTTTTAGATATAATATCTATAAAATGATAGTGTTTTTGTAGTTACTGCCTTGGAACTAATTAGACATAATTCCTTAAGGGCCGTCTAAAAAAGCTCTTGATTATATTCCGTTGGAAATTCCGACAACCGTATGTCGGCGTTTATGCAAACTAAAGTATGGTCTCCAACTCTTATGACCAAGAATATTTCTGGTTCAAATGTTGACTCACGTAAAATTCAAGATTTTAAATGGCTGGTTTGACAATCACAGGGATATAAAAGATGCGACTTCCTCAATAGATCTCAAGGCATAAATCCTGGAGGAAATTTGGCTGTGTGTGGAAGTCACAGATTCTGTGACTTCCACACACAGCCAAATTTCCTCCAGGATTTATGCCTTGAGATCTATTGAGGAAGTCGCATCTTTTATATCCCTGTGATTGTCAAACCAGCCATTTAAAATCTTGAATTTTACGTGAGTCAACATTTGAACCAGAAATATTCTTGGTCATAAGAGTTGGAGACCATACTTTAGTTTGCATAAACGCCGACATACGGTTGTCGGAATTTCCAACGGAATATAATCAAGAGCTTTTTTAGACGGCCCTTAAGGAATTGTCTAATTAGTTCCAAGGCAGTGTCTACAAAAACACTATCATTTTATAGATATTATATCTAAAAAGGAATACCATTCTAGCTCCAGTTAGGAGCCCGAATATAGGAGCTCCACCTATTTAATCCAGATAAAGGAGACTTTGATTAATCCCTATTTTGAGGTTACGATCTGCCATATAAACTTATCAAGAGCGAATTAGCCTTTTTCCCTATATGCGGTAGGTACATATATATTTTTCTACATACCACATATATACATATATATATTTCTATCTCACAATAGCAGTTTTTCTTAAATAGAACATCATTTTCCCCCCAAACAAGTTACCCCTGATGAAGTCGATAAGACGAAACGCGTTGGGTTTGTCAGTCAAAAAATCGCACCCTAGTTTGTGAAGATACTCGCTTCGAGCTCGCACCTTGAAAAAGGTGAGGGAGTATCCAGAATTCCATCTTACAAACGTGTTGGTTGTGGCTGTATTTTATGGATATAATTTTATATTTTGAACTGTGTATCAAAATTCATATGTTTTATCATATGTTATTAAAATAACTTATTAATTGGCCTGTTGGCCTCTTGTTTGGGTGACTTTTTGGTGAGGGGTGTCTGTTACAGGTCCCCAGATCTAAACATCCTCCAGTCCACATTTTCCGACGAAATAAACGCTGGAAGAACTGTGTAATCACACTTCATTATAAGCGCACTTGGGAATCTGTGTTTTTCTTTGTATGTTTTTGAGGTCTCCCAACAAAGATCTCTCACAGTGTGTCACTCCTGAGTTGGCGCAAGATAAAATAAGAATTTACTCACCGGTAATTCTATTTCTCGTAGTCCGTAGTGGATGCTGGGACTCAGTAAGGACCATGGGGAATAGCGGCTCCGCAGGAGACTGGGCACAACTATAAAGAAAGCTTTAGGTCTAACTGGTGTGCACTGGCTCCTCCCACTATGACCCTCCTCCAGACTTCAGTTAGGATACTGTGCCCGGAAGAGCTGACACAATAAGGAAGGATTTAGAATCCCGTGTAAGACTCACACCAGCCACACCAATCACACCGTATAACTCGTGATACAATACCCAGTTAACAGTATGACAACAACTGAGCCTCTCAACAGATGGCTCAACAATAACCCTTTAGTTAAACAATAACTATATACAAGTATTGCAGACAATCCGCACTTGGGATAGGCGCCCAGCATCCACTACGGACTACGAGAAATAGAATTACCGGTGAGTAAATTCTTATTTTCTCTGACGTCCTAAGTGGATGCTGGGACTCCGTAAGGACCATGGGGATTATACCAAAGCTCCCAAACGGGCGGGAGAGTGCGGATGACTCTGCAGCACCGAATGGGCAAACTCTAGGTCCTCCACAGCCAGGGTGTCAAACTTATAGAATTTTGCAAACGTGGTTTGACCCCGACCAAGTAGCTGCTCGGCAAAGTTGAAGAGCCGAGACCCCTCGGGCAGCCGCCCAAGAAGAGCCCCCTTCCTCGTGGAATGGGCTTTCAGTGATTTAGGATGCGGCAGTCCAGCCGCAGAATGTGCAAGCTGAATCGTACTACAGATCCAGCGAGCAATAGTCTGCTTTGAAGCAGGTGCACCCAACTTGTTGGGCGCATACAGGATAAATAGCGAGTCAGTTTTTCTGACTCCAGCTGTCCTGGAAACATAAATTTTCAGGGCCCTGACTACGTCCAACAACTTGGAAGCCTCCAAGTCTTTAGTAGCCGCAGACACCACTATAGGTTGGTTCAGATGAAAGACTGATACCACCTTAGGGAGAAATTTGGGACGAGTCCTCAATTCTGCCCTATCCATATGGAAAATCAGATAAGGGCTTTTACATGACAAAGCCGCCAATTCTGATACACGCCTGGCCGAAGCCAAGGCCAACAACATGACCACTTTCCACGTGAGATATTTCAATCGCACGGTCTTAAGTGGCTCAAACCAATGTGACTTTAGGAAATCCAACACCACGTTAAGATCCCAAGGTGCCACTGGAGGCACAAAAGGGGGCTGAATATGCAGCACTCCCTTAACAAAAGTTTGAACTTCAGGTAGTGAAGCCAGTTCTCTCTGGAAGAAAATCGATAGAGCCGAAATCTGGACCTTAATGGAACCCAATTTTAGGCCCATAGTCACCCCTGACTGTAGGAAGTGCAGGAAACGGCCCAGCTGTAATTCTTCCGTTGGGGCCTTCCTGGCCTCACACCACGCAACATATTTTCGCCATATGCGGTGATAATGGTTTGCGGATACTTCTTTCCTAGCTTTAATCAGCGTAGGAATGACTTCCTCCGGAATGCCATTTTCCTTCAGGATCCGGTGTTCAACCGCCATGCCGTCAAACGCAGCCGCGGTAAGTCTTGGAACAGACAGGGCCCCTGCTGCAGCAGGTCCTGTCTGAGCGGCAGAGGCCATGGGTCCTCTGAGATCATTTCTTGAAGTTCCGGGTACCAAGCTCTTCTTGGCCAATCCGGAACAATGAGTATAGTTCTTACTCCTCTTCTCCTTATTATCCTCAGTACCTTTGGTATGAGAGGAAGAGGAGGGAACACATAAACCGACCGGTACACCCACGGTGTCACTAGAGCGTACACAGCAATCGCCAGCGGGTCTCTTGACCTGGCGCAATACTTTTCTAGCTTTTTGTTTAGGCGGGACGCCATCATGTCCACCTGTGGCCTTTCCCAACGGTTTACAATCAGTTGGAAGACTTCTGGATGAAGTCCCCACTCTCCCGGGTGGAGGTCGTGCCTGCTGAGGAAGTCTGCTTCCCAGTTGTCCACTCCCGGAATGAACACCGCTGACAGTGCTAACACGTGATTTTCCGCCCATTGGAGAATCCTTGTGGCTTCTGCCATCGCCGTCCTGCTTCTCGTGCCGCCCTGTCGGTTTACATGGGCGACCGCCGTGATGTTGTCTGACTGGATCAGTACCGGCTGGTTTTGAAGCAGGGGTTTTGCCTGACTTAGGGCATTGTAAATGGCCCTCAGTTCCAGAATATTTATGTGCAGGGAAGTCTCCTGACTTGACCATAGTCCTTGGAAGTTTCTTCCCTGTGTGACTGCCCCCCAGCCTCAAAGGCTGGCATCCGTGGTCACCAGGACCCAGTCCTGTATGCCGAATCTGCGGCCCTCTTGAAGATGAGCACTCTGCAGCCACCACAGCAGAGACACCCTGGTCCTTGGAGACAGGGTTGTCAGCCGATGCATCTGAAGATGCGATCCGGACCACTTGTCCAACAGGTCCCACTGAAAGGTTCTTGCATGGAACCTGCCGAATGGAATTGCTTCGTAGAAGCTACCATCTTTCCTAGGATCCGCGTGCAGTGATGCACCGACACCTGTTTTGGTTTTAGGAGGCCTCTGACTAGAGATGACAGCTCCTTGGCCTTCTCCTCCGGGAGAAACACTTTTTTCTGTTCTGTGTCCAGAACCATCCCCAGGAACAGTAGACGTGTCGTAGGGACCAGCTGTGACTTTGGAATATTTAGAATCCAGCCGTGCTGTTGTAGCACCTCCCGAGATAGTGCTACCCCGACCAACAACTGCTCCCTGGACCTCGCCTTTATCAGGAGATCGTCCAAGTACGGGATAATTAAAACTCCCTTCTTTCGAAGGAGTATCATCATTTCGGCCATTACCTTGGTAAAGACCCTCGGAGCCGTGGATAGACCGAACGGCAACGTCTGGAATTGGTAATGATAATCCTGTACCACAAATCTGAGGTACTCCTGGTGAGGATGGTAAATGGGGACATGCAGGTAAGCATCCTTGATGTCCAGTGATACCATGTAATCCCCCTCGTCCAGGCTTGCAATAACCGCCCTGAGCGATTCCATCTTGAACTTGAATTTTTTATATATGCGTTCAAGGATTTCAAATTTAAAATGGGTCTCACCGAACCGTCCGGTTTCGGTACCACAAACATTGTGGAATAGTAACCCCGTCCTTGTTGAAGTAGGGGCACCTTTACTATCACCTGTTGTGAATACAGCTTGTGAATTGCCTGTAACACTGCCTCCCTGCCTAAGGGAGTGGTTGGTAAGGCAGATTTGAGGAAACGGCGGGGGGGGGGAGACGTCTCGAATTCCAGCTTGTACCCCTGAGATACTACTTGAAAGATCCAGGGATCCACCCGTGAGTGAGCCCACTGATTGCTGAAATATTTGAGACGGGCCCCCACCGTACCTGGCTCCGCCTGTGGAGCCCCAGCGTCATGCTGTGGACTTAGAGGAAGCGGGGGAGGACTTTTGCTCCTGGGAACTGGCTGTATGCTGCAGCTTTTTCCCTCTACCTCTGCCTCTGGGCAGAAAGGACGCGCCCCTAACCCGCTTGCCCCTATTGGGCCGCAAGGACTGTACCTGATAATACGGTGCTTTCTTTGGCTGTGAGGGAACATGGGGTAAAAATGTAGACTTCCCAGCTGTTGCTGTGGAAACTAGGTCCGAGAGACCATCCCCGAACAACTCCTCACCCTTATAAGGCAGAACTTCCATGTGCCTTTTAGAATCTGCATCTCCTGTCCACTGCCGAGTCCATAACCCTCTCCTGGCAGAAATGGACATTGCACTTATTTTATATGCCAGCCGGCAAATATCCCTCTGTGCATCCCTCATGTATAAAAGTGCGTCTTTAATATGCTCTACGGTTAGCAATATAGTGTCCCTGTCTAGGGTATCAATACTTTCTGACAGGGAATCTGACCACGCAGCTGCAGCACTGCACATCCATGCTGAAGCAATAGCTGGTCTCAGTATAACACCTGTGTGTGTATATATAGACTTCAGGATAGCCTCCTGCTTTCTATCAGCAGATTCCTTCAGGGCGGCCGTATCCGGAGACGGTAGTGCCACCTTCTTTGACAAGCGTGTGAGCGCTTTATCCACCCTAGGGGATGTTTCCCAACGTGACCTATCCTCTGGCGGGAAAGGGTACGCCATTAGTAACCTCTTAGAAATCACCAGTTTCTTATCAGGGGAAGCCCACGCTTCTTCACGCACTTCATTTAACTCTTCAGATGGAGGAAAAGCTACTGGTAGTTTTTTCTCTCCAAACATAATACCCTTTTTTGTGGTACCGGGGGTAACATCAGAAATGTGCAACACATTTTTCATTGCCTCAATCATGTAACGTGTGGCCCTACTGGAAGTTACATTAGTCTCATCGTCGTCGACACTGGAGTCAGTATCCGTGTCGACATCTGTGTCTGCCATCTGAGGTAGCGGGCGTTTTAGAGCCCCTGATGGCTTTTGAGACGCCTGGGCAGGCACAGGCTGAGAAGCCGGCTGTCCCACATTTGGTATGTCGTCAAACCTTTTAGGCAAGGAGTCGACACTGTCGCGTAATTCCTTCCACAGCACCATCCACTCAGGTGTCGACCCCGCAGGGGGTGACATCACATTTATCGGCATCTGCTCCGCCTCCACATAAGCCTCCTCATCAAACATGTCGACACAGTCGTACCGACACACCGCATACACACAGGGAATGCTCTGACAGAGGACAGGACCCCACAAAGCCCTTTGGGGAGACAGAGAGAGAGTATGCCAGCACACACCAGAGATCTATATAACACAGGGATCCCACTATAAATGAGTGTTTTTCCCCTTACAGCTGCTTATATTATATATACTGCGCCTAAATTTAGTGCCCCCCCTCTCTTTTTTACCCTTATGTAGCTTGACACTGCAGGGGAAAGCCAGGGAGCGTCCTTCCAGCAGAGCTGTGAGGGAAAAATGGCGCCAGTGTGCTGAGGGAGATGGCCCCGCCCCTTTTCCGGCGGACTTCTCCCGCTTTTTCTGGAATTCTGGCAGGGGTATTTTTACACCTATATAGCCTTCCTGACTATATATGGTGTAGATTTGCCAGCCAAGGTGTCTTATATTGCCCTCAGGGCGCCCCCCCCCCCAGCGCCCTGCACCCATCAGTGACCAGAGTGTGAGGTGTGCATGAGGAGCAATGGCGCACAGCTGCAGTGCTGTGCGCTACCTTGTTGAAGACAGAAGTCTTCTGCCGCCGATTTTCCGGAACACTTCTTGCTTCTGGCTCTGTAAGGGGGCCGGCAGCGCGGCTCCGAAAACGAACACCAAGGTCGGGTCCTGCGGTCGATCCCTCTGGAGCTAATGGTGTCCAGTAGCCTAAGAAGCCCAAACTACCACCAGTTAGGTAGGTTCGCTTCTTCTCCCCTTAGTCCCTCGCTGCAGTGAGTCTGTTGCCAGCAGATCTCACTGTAAAATAAAAAACCTAAAATATACTTTCTTTCTAGGAGCTCAGGTGAGCCCCTAGTGTGCATCCAGCTCAGCCGGGCACAAGATTCTAACTGAAGTCTGGAGGAGGGTCATAGTGGGAGGAGCCAGTGCACACCAGTTAGACCTAAAGCTTTCTTTATAGTTGTGCCCAGTCTCCTGCGGAGCCGCTATTCCCCATGGTCCTTACGGAGTCCCAGCATCCACTTAGGACGTCAGAGAAAGATACTTTTGTGTATATATATATATATATATATATATATATATATATATATATATATATATATATATATATATATATATATTTATTTATTTAGCCAATTATTTATTTGGCAATGAATGGGTTAATTAACACTTCCTCCCCAAAACACCAGAATGAATGTAAGAAAGATGGATGAGGAGGGAAGGGGGACACGACTTTTAGGAGACAGATGGTTACATCCTCATCTCTGTAATGTCAGTGGGAATTTACCACTGTTATGTGGGCCACTGTCTGATCCTGCGGAACTCCATCAGTGGTCAGCCACAGAACACTTCAAGTTCTGTGTGTGGGTTGGCGGGCCGCGGGCGGGAGAACAGGACAGCGCAGAATGGGCAGGTGTGAGGGAGCGTGGTGTGACGTCAGCACGTTACACTGCAGCCAGGAACACAGCACAGGGCGGCCAGGAGCACAGCGCAGGGCGGGCAGGAGAGAGTGCGGTGTGACATCAGCAAGTCACATCGCCGGCCGGTGCTGGACGGGGCTGTGTCTCGGCAGCGCGACAGTCCATAACCCCCAGGAATTTTATTTCCCTGACCACTGACATACAGTACACTCTCCATTTACCAAATGTGAACAAAATCTGAGCTGGCGAGGTATCATTTTAACAAAAAGTTTGTTGATTTGACACTTAATGACCTAGTGACTTTTTTTTTTTAAGGTATAAGGTAGAATGATAGGTATTAGAGCAATTTAACAGCACTCAAATACATTTTTGGAACACTGGAATATTAGCCTAATAAAAAAACAATCGAGACCAGTTTTTACATTCAGCTCAAGTAAAAGGATTCAGTATACAGTAAGTGGTCTCAGCATTTAAAAACTAGATGTCCCTTATTTGTCCGAAAAGTTGGATCACAGTGCCAGCTTCTTAGAGAAGTTAACAAAAGTCTGTACAGGCAAATACTGGCCAAGCAGGTTCATAGATATGACTGTAGGAAAGGCCAGATTATGTGTGGGGGTAGCAACAGGGGCGATCGACAAGGGACACCCACACACGGTCAGACTTACCTACAAAAATCCGAGAGCTGTTGCTTAGCAGCACCTGCCCCTGGATGGCCACAAGGCTGCCGAGCACCACGCCACTGCTTGTGAATGCACTGCATAGTGCATACAGAGCGGCTCCAGAGTCCCTTAAGCTTGACGTCACATTCACAATTCTTGAGGTAGTTGGAAGGGGTCCCCCACAAATAAATTGCCCTGGGGCCACCACAAACCATAATCCAACACCGATCATAGGGGATAGGCCCCACAGTCAGTCAGAACAGACCCACCCCCAAGGACCACTCAGAAGTGTCAGATGTGGATAAGTACAGTATCCCCTGCAGAGCGCTATTAAAGTACATGTGAACACTAACATTACATACAGCGCAAGAAAGAAAAGATGACCAAAGTTAGTAGGTCTAACCTAGTTTAGGAAAAAAAGAGAAGAAAGAATTCGAAATGCCCTATGGTGGTGCACACAATCTTGTATTAAGATATAACTTTTATTGAATTATATGTTAAAACCAGCGAATATTAAAAGGAAAGTAGAATTGTGTAAATAGAAAAGAAATAGTGTTTAAAATAAAAGTGCTGCGCACTAGATGTCACCGGATTCGCTCATGTATTGCTAGCAAAATCTATAGATGGTCAAGAGTGTGTCAAAAATATTCCATGTCTATGTGTGTTATATTACACTTTTTAGATAGCTGAGAAAGCTGCAAGAATAAATGTCCCACAAATTAATTGTATTCCTTCCCAGGATTCCAGATGTGGGATCGTTGAAACCAAATTCCAGATATCACCTTATGTGGTGCTAATGATTTACTATATATTTTACTGAATTGTCTCTCAATAAACTGATCAGAATGCTAAATGTGTACTGTCTCTCTCTGTATCTCAGAGTTAATACAAGCTCAGTCATAAGGTCTCAGTAATGTCTGTGTGTTCTAGCTCCATGAGCAGTGTTGTATCCACTGAGAAAGGAGCATATGAAACATTCAGATACAAATGTATCCACTAAAGGGAAACAGTTATTAAGCTCTGACAGTATCCAATCTTTTACTTGTCACAAGATTTTATCATAGCTTCGCTATGGCTCATAGAGAGCTGTGACAATTAATGATAATAAATGATCAGAAATCTTTTTAACCAGATATTGTTGTACATCATATTTGTTCCCTTGGGATCCTTATATTCAAATAGATGTTTAATGATCTAATTCGGATCATAAGAGTGGTTTATTCCTCTGTGTTATAATAGGGATGTTAAGGGCTCAACACACTCTTATTTGGATGTAGGCTCAAAGTATCAATATAAACATGGTTCGTTAATGTATCATGTTAAGCCTTCAAGGTGTGTATATGATAGTGAGTCTTACACCAGGTGCCTAAGTATATTAGGCGCCCTCTGCTGCCCTTTTATTTGGGAGGATTATATATACAGTGAGTATTATAGCACTTGCTGTGAATGGGTCTGCGATCACTATAGAGTTAATGTGAGTGTAAAATGTGTCAATATCCTGACACACATCCAGCTTTTTATTAAATAATTTTTGATGTGGATGTTATATACACATTAAACATCTTTTGGTGTGCGTATCAGGGCTTTATTATTCAGCCTTGTGAACACCATTTAATACCATTCATAATACACAGTGTTATTTCGGCATGGTGAATTATTATCATCAGCATCTAGTTGTGCAATACAATACAATACTTACCACAGGATTCTTAAAAAATTCATATTTTGCATAATTCTTCCGGAACAGAAACTTGCTTTCACTTGTCATCATGGACTGGACTTTACCTACTAGTTCATGGTCTTCAAGGCATCGCTCTGTTAGAAATAATAGAAACCTTTACTTTCCTTACTTATCCACAATATGTAATGTATATTATGAAAGGTCCAAGGAAGCTTGTAGTAAATGCAAGCTGAAAATGTTACCTGTGTATGGTAATTATTGATGGCCTTTGACTAACTAGGGCATATTCATTTACCTGGGATCAGCCCTGAGTCTGCAGTTAATGCTAATGTCTGTTCCCACCCTCTGGAGGTGCGAGTAGAAAGGAGCGTTAACTGCAGCCTCAGTGCTGATCGTAGGTCTGTGATAAGTACAAAGACCAACAAGCTTACAGTGACTCTTGGACAATACTGCTGAACAGAGCATCCCAAGCATTCATAACAGTATCTACCTTAAAATTATTTTTATTTTTAGGGTGCCACATATTTCCATAGTGCTGTACAGAGCAACAATAAGAAACTGGGCAAACCGAGTAACAGGATAACAAATATTCATAGTAACACATGAGCATAAAACTGCTACATACTGTAGTAAGTACATATTTGTATAAATACAACCACATACACATACAGGCACATAAATGACACGTACAAATGGGCAGAGATAATGCACCTAGGGGGATGGAGGTATTAGGAGGAAGGGCTCTGCTCACAAGAGCTTATATTCTAGTAAAGTGCATCCACAAAAGCAGAAATCCTACAAATTGAATTAGATATTCAAATCAACATTTTATTTATGCAAGGTTAGCCCTTAGCCATTCTGGCACAGTATCAAAGTATATCTTGAGATTCAGACTCATGTTGTATTGGCTCATCCCCTTTCTAAGTTGATGGTAGTTTGCAGCAGAAATCCTTAAGCTAAATATCTATAACATTTTAGAAATCTGTCAAAAGTATTTTCACAAAACCTACAGATGTGTCCTCATACACTAGTGTTGCAGTAGCACCAAGTCACATGCAATTCTGTTTGCGCAGAGTGTTTCTCATGTCTTCATCGTGATGCAGCAAACCCACTGAACAAGAATGATTAATTTGATATGCAACACTTGTAAATCTGTGTGCGACTGAGTCTGAATCTTTCTAAAAAGTGCTATGATGCACCAGATTTTTTTCATGCCAAGTTCCCTTGTGCTTCATATTCAGACTCCATCGCACACACATATGAGAGAGTGGCATATTAAATTAATCGGTGCAGTCTCATGAAGCAGTATTGGCAGACTGCATTGCGATTAAAAGGCACATTAGAGCAAAAAAAGAAATAAAAAAGTTACATTGCTTGGCATGGCTCACTCGTGCCACAGGGCGCTTTGCAGCTAGGTATATAAAGGACACATCTGTCCCATGGCCCTAATATTTCATTGGTATAAAATTGGATCAATAGAGCTAATGAAATACAATTTTTAAAAAAATTCTACGGATATCATTACCATATACTATATTCTTCATTCACACCAACACTCCATGCCTCTGTGTACTAAGTTCTCTGGCATATATAAATCAAACACGTATTTGAGAGTCTGCAAAAGCTTTCATTTTTTTTTTTTTTTTTTTTTAACATGGCCAATTCAAATTGCTGCCACTGGCAGTTTTAACATTGGAAGGGTTCTACTTTGCTGGATAGAAAATCCAAGTGAATGTTTGTATTTCACTACATTCCCAGCCATTTTGTCACTAGTAAATTACCAACTAGTTGACTGGCGGAAATTAAAATCTTGCAATGCCAGAGATGGCATTATGTTTTTGAGAGAAGAATCACTTTTCTCAGTTAAAATACATGTAAATAGTGTTTGTGCGTGGCTCCCATTGAAACCTATGGGTGCTGCACAGACCAGGGAAAAGGCTGAGAAATCTGTGATTTCTCCTTACTTTTCTCAATACTAAAAGGATTTTTATCTATATTTTAAGCTTTCTCCAGCTAAATGCTGAAGAAAAGCCTTTGAGTTTATTAAACATACCCCAGTCACTCAGCACAGACACACCACCTACAGACACTGCTCAAGCCATGGAGAAAGCTGGGATAGCACTACAGAGAGGGGAGAGTGGGCATGAGTCCTTGTGTATAGGTGAGAGTCAGTGTGCAGACCAATTGTAAGTGTGAGGGAGGGGATACAATATGTGTATGAGAGTAGTAATGTGTGTTTATGAGATTAAGCATACAAATTTGCAGTTTAAAAGAAAACAAATAAAATTGTAATCACTGTAAGACTAGAAAGATATGGATTCACAAGATTCACAGGATCCATCCCAACAGTCGAAATGACAGAATTACAGTCGCTGGAATACCAATGCCGCTTGTAATGCTGCCTCCGGCATCCTTACTATGGACACAACTCCGACCGCCGCAATCCCGATCGAGTGTTTGCCTCGCCACCAGTCAGTGGATCGGGGTGTAAGGTTTAGGCAACCCCGGGAAGGATTAGTGTTAGATTGCGGAGGGGGAGGTTATGGCACCACGAGGAGGGTTAGTGTTAGGCAGCGGTTGTGGTGGGGGATGGTTAGGTTTAGACTGCGGGAAGGATGGGGTTAGGATTAGGAGGGAATTGGGGAAAGGTAAGTATACTTCCCTCTCCCCTGTCGGAATTCTCAACATTGGGATGCGGCGGTCTGTATTCTGACCTCCGGCATATTGAACCCAATCCATTCCTAGTGTCCAGATTTTGGTGGACAGTCCCGTTTTTGCACACTATCCCATCATTCAACCCGCAGACTGTAGAGTCCCATGGTGGGGGTTGGGAGACCCCCTTGCACTTGCTGCTCTGCACATGCGCACAGCATCTATAAACAGGAGAGAGGTACTGGGGGCATTTCCCACCGTTTACTGAGTGTAAAATAGGGGCATGACTCGCAGGCACAGCATTTCCTGTGAAACCATGCCTCCTAGCCATTAGGCCCCCAACCCCTAATTTCAGACACATACAAGTATCTCTATTCATGCTTACAAGATGTTGGGAGGGTCATAGTATAATGCTAAGAATATACTAATACCACAGGAGGCGCCTTGTGTAAATAGGTTCCTGTGATCCGCTGCTGCTTCCGGACACTTGCGGACATCAGCTCTCTAGGAGACCCTCAGGCTACTCAGAATGGACGGCTGTTTACTCTTCCGGGGCCAGTGAAGCTGCATTCGAAGACAGACATTTGCCTCAAAAAGCCCACAAAATGGAGGAGACACGACTCCATTTTGGGAAACGCTTCACATCGCGGCCTCCACCCCACCCCCAAATGGCTGCAGCCTGTGGAGGAGATTGCAGCTTATAGGAAAAGTTCTACACATGTACATAGCAGGTCCTTCGCGTGAGCAGTCGCTTCACCAT
The DNA here is from genome assembly GCF_028390025.1 of Pseudophryne corroboree. NCBI lineage: Eukaryota > Metazoa > Chordata > Amphibia > Anura > Myobatrachidae > Pseudophryne > Pseudophryne corroboree. Next base: position 349,637,475 of record NC_086448.1, on the reverse strand, counting down.
TGTACAAAAGCCTGATGACTCAGACCCTACATATTTGAAATTTCATGTTATTGCATTAATAAGCATATTGTTGTATATATTACCACCACCCCCTTTCCCCCTAAATGATAAGGAAGGTACAATGGGAAACCCCCCGAAACTAGTCATGGGGCTGCTGCACCCTGCAACCACTCCTGAGGGAGGGGGAGAAAATAATTATTTCTCCGGCAGGGTCCACAGGATAACAATGAGATATGATGAAGCGACAGTGGATTTGCACCAATCGGTCAAAGCCTTTCCGGCCTGCCAGCATGCAACAGGCCCGTCCATATATATATTCCAAAGCTCAAAGCAAGAGCATCATAGATAACCCTTATAAGGCGATAAGAACACACATGCACACCCTTCCGTAGAAGGAGGAAGAGGTTAGTTAGTAAAAGGATCCTCAAATTAGGTGCGTCAGGGTGGAATCAGTTTTTTGTTTGGTGCGGCAGGAGCCGGACCATGGTCGGAGGGCTGCTGGTTTTTAGTAGCCCTAAGCTTTCTTATTTTATTTTTATAGTCTTACTATTTTTCTGAGTGATCTTTCTAAACAGCGTCTTATACGTACCTTAGAAAGTCGCTCCAACAACTCTCCGCCGGGTCGCGACAATGCTTACCCATGAGTACAGTGCGGTTTCGGCGGGCGTCTGTGTCGGATATACTAGCAGGTCCAGCAGACAGGGAGAAGGTAAGGCATCGGTTCTGCTTAGAAGGGGAATACGGACACAGCAGCACTGTTTTGGGAGGAGACTACCAAACAGTTGCTGACACGGCTGCCACCTCGGGTGCACCAGCGCTAGTCCTTAGGGATCAGAGGCTCCAGGAATAGTATGAGGCCACGATCCCTAGGGTTGATGTCAGCAGTGGGGAGTCAGATGCTCTCCTGGTCGCCCCTCCCCCCCTTTTCATGACCAGTTTCTTCAGAGTTTCTCGCAATGAACTGTTTCCCGCTTCCATCTCAGACGCTGTACACAAAGGGGACCCAGTCGCAGCATAGGTGGCTGTGTTACTGGTGCGTCCGTGTTCACTGAGTGTCTATGTTCACTATATGTTCATGGAGCGGCAGTGTACACTAGTAGCGTCTGGATCCACTCAACGTATTGATCGGTCCTGGAAGCGTGGCGAGTCTCCCTGTATCCCACTCTACTGAGTACGGGTTATACAGCACTAAGTCTCTATCTATCCTTTGAGTACTAATAGTTAGATAAGTGCCTATTGCATATGAGTCTATATACATTTACTGTTTCTTTCGCATTGCATCTGAATACGGTAGATCTGTTTAAACATGATGCAGTAATATGTTCTCCTAAATACTTAACTGTAGTTGATGATGTGCTCATATTGCTTATTATACTAATGTATAACATGTGACTGACTGCTAGTGTGATTGCTGACTTCACTTTATTTCTGTCAGTTTGTTTTATTCCGATCCTCAATGCTGGTGCATGAGTAGGGTCGGATTGTATGTCACTTTAAGAAATTGAAAGTGATTACAGTCACAAATTGTGTAGTACACTGTGGAAGTGTTGATTATTTATCATGTCTAAGAGCGGCAAGGTGAGGAAGGTACACTCACAGCAACACCATCACTCATATCACGTTTGTCTTGCAAAGCTGTGTGATCCTCTCAGGATCTGGTTCAGGATAGTTTGTGTGCAAAATGTTTTAGCTTTCACCAGGGGTTAATGAAAAATACAAGGCAGATTCAGGTGCAGATGGATCCACCATGGGCTATGTTTGCACAAACTTTATCCAGTATAGCTGAACGGATAATTCCTCCAACTCATGTACCAGGGATAGGTTACACTATTAACCCTTACATGCAGCTCCCCACCTATGGTGTATCACTTCCAGCAGCAGCTTCTCAAAAGAAAAAAGCTGATGTCAGTGGTAAGTAAATCTTCACCCTCACATTCTACACGATTCAGATGAGGATTCATCGGAAGATGAAAACTCAATTAATTCTACTTCGGCATACGAAGAGGAGGAGGAGGAAGGTCTCAGCTCAGTGGATATAGCAGAGTTAATTAAAGCAATGAAAGCCATTCTATCCTTAAAGGATTCAGCAGAGCCTGTGTTAAAAACCAAGGCACCTGTGTTTAAACGTCCCAAAACAGTTCAGACTGAGTTTCCAGGATCAGATCAGCTGAATTATGTAAGAGGCTTGGGATACGCCCAATAAGAAGTTTAGAATTCCTAAGAAATGGAATTCCAATTATCCTCTTCCAGTTGGGGATTGTTTAAAAAGGGAGGTGGCTCCTTAAGTAGATACGCATGTAATTAGATTAGTGCGAAAATCTACATTAGCTTTGCCTTCAACACGATTAAATGATGTCACGGATAGGAGTGGATGGTTTTCTAAAAAACATTTTTTCCCTGTCTGGGGCAGTCATAAGACAAGCCATGGCTTCAGCTCGGATGGCGAAGGCAGTGGCTGCCTGAGCTGATGCATTGGAGGGGGATTTTTCAATAGTTTCTAGGGAGCAAAAATCCCATATAGCTCATATAAAACAGGCTGCAATGTTCCTGGAAGAAGCAGCATTGGATATGGGTACTATTGGCTCCAGTGCATCAGCTTCAACAATAGCTGCTCACAGAGCAGTTTGGCTACATACGTGGAAAGCGGATTCAGAATCTAAGAAGGAATCTTGGGAATCTTTGCACTTTTCTGGAGATATTCATTTTGGTAAAGAATTGACAGATATTCTGGAGTCAGAAGCAGGCTCCAAGAAGGTCAAGTTTCCTTCCACATACAATTTCAAACCTAAAGTTCCGGCTTTTCGGTCTCAAGGAAAAGCTAAAGGAAAAAGTGATGGCAAGCAGCCCCAATACAAGAAGTCTGGTAAGACTAAAAAGCATTGGGCTACCAGGGGAACGGATGGGAAACATCAGCCTGATGGTGCGGGCCTCCACCTGGGAGGGTCGGGGGCCAACTTCTTCAGTTTGCACAGATCTGGCAGCAGTCTACAATAGATGCCTGGGTGCAGGAAGCGGTATCTCTAGGTTATGCTTTTGCCTTCAAGAAACACCCTCCTCTAAGGTTTTTTTGTACCAGCCCATCTTGGGTAGAGACGAAGGCCAGGGCTTTGTTAGAGGCAGTTCAGAAATTGCTTCAGTAAGGAGCAGTCCAGCCTGTTTTTAGTTCAGAAGCCAAATGGGTAATTTCAGCCCATTCGCAACCTCAAAGTACTGAACAAATACATTTGGGTACCTCGGTTTCACATGGAGACGTTACGTTCCATCATTCAGAGGATTATATGGTATCCCTGGATATACAGGATGCTTACCTACATGTTCCTATAGCACTGTCCCATCAGTGCTTTCTCAGGTTCGCTATCCTCCAACAGCATTTTCAGTTCCAGGCCCTACCTTTTGGGTTAGCCACAGCTCCCAGAGTATTTACAAAGATTATGGTGGTAATGGCCGCTTATCTCTGCCAGCAGGGGATAAGAATATTTCCATACCTCGACGATCTTTTAAACCTGGCATAGACGCAGGAATTGCTCTTATGTCATCTGCAACAGACAATAACGTGTCTGCAGAACAACGGGTGGCTCATAAATTGGGCAAAATAGTCACTGGTTCCGTCACAACAGATGACTCACTTGGTGGCTGTACTGGATTCAAGTCTTCAGAGAGTAATTTTACCTCTGAACAAGATATCCAAGTTCCAGTCAAGGTTTGAGGACACAGTCAAAAGGTATCCATTCACGCAATGCGCGTGATGGGTTTGATGGTGTCAACATTCGACATGGTGGAGTATGCACAATTCCACTCGAGGCCTCTGCAGCGTCTGATTCTTGCCAAATGGAATAGGTTGCATTAGACAATAAAAGCACAGACTATGTTTCTTACGATAGAAGAAGCTCATTAGCCTGGTGGCTACAGACATCCCATCTGGACAAGTTAGACCCTTTTGGATATCAGATTGGGAAATTACAGCAACACATGCCAGTCTCCAGGGCTGGGGAGCAGTGTCAGGAAGGTTGTGTTTTCAAGGACAATGGACCAAGGAAGAAAGTTGCCTGCCAATAAATATATTGGAACTTCGAGCCATATACATGGCACTGATTCAGGCAAAGGACAATCTTCGGGGAAAACCAGTCCAGATCAGCTCGGACAATGTGACGGCAAGTAGCGTATCGCAACCATCAAGGAGGAACTTGCAGCCGAAAAGTGACGAAGGAGGTAAGTCACATACTAAAGTGGGCAGAACTTCATCATCCAGCCTTGTCCACAGTGTTCGTTCCGGGAGTCCTAAACTGGGAAGCGGACTTTCTCAGTCAACACGCCATTCAGGCAAGCGAATGGGCTCTACACCCGGAGGTCTTCCAGACTCTAGTAGACAAGTGGGGGTTGCCAGAGATTGTTGTTCAGACGGGACGCCATGAGATCTAAGTGCTGGCATACAGGTCAAGAACAAAGGATCCCAGAGCAATCTTTGTGGATGCCCTGTCGGTGAGATGGGATTTTCATCTGGCTTATGCGTTTCCTCCAATCATCCTATTACCCAGGGTGGTGAGAAAGATAAAGCACGGAAAAGGTGCCGTGATACTAATAGCTCCAGCTTGGCCCAGAAGACTTTTGGTACACAGATCTGCAGAGGATGTCGCTGGATGTTCCACTTCTGCTCCCTCAACATCCAGATCTACTGATGCAGGGTCCTTGTTATCACATACATCTGGATCGACTGTCTTTGACGCCGTTGCTCTTGAAACGTCTATCCTGAAATCAAAAGGATTCTCACAACAGATAATTCAAACTATGCTCAGAGCAAGGAAACCTTCCTCAGCTCGTATTTATCACCAAATATGGCACACCTATATTCATTGGTGCAGTGAACGGAAAATGGACCCTAAATCTTTTAGAGTTTGTAGGGTCTTAGCATTCCTTTAGGCAGGAATGGATAAAAGGTTTGAAGGTGGCTTCCTTGAGAGTGCAAGTATCAGCATTGACTGTATGGTTCCAAAAGAAAGTTGGCGATTTACAGGATGTGCGTACTTTTTTTCCAGTGAATGCTGCGCATTCAACCTCCTTTTGTTTCTCCTACAGTGCCTTGGGACTTAAGTCTAGTCCTGAAAGCTCTTCAAGTTGCCCCGTTTGAACCACTTAATAAAGTGGATCTTAAATGGTTGACAGCTAAAGTTCTCTTTCTACTGGCTATGGCGTCAGCTAGAAGAGTATCAACTTTAGGGGCATTATCATGTCGTCCCCATTTCTGATTTTTTTATCCAGATAAAGCAGTTAATCAGAACTAGATCTGGGTATCATCCGAAGGTGGTGTCTAAATTCCACCTTAATGAAGAAATTGTAGTCCCGGCTTTCTAGGTACCGGGCCTTTCTGCGGGAGAGGCATCGCTGGACATGGTCCGTGCATTAAGGCACTACATTGATCGTACCAGTGCCATCAGCAAGACAGATTCTCTCTTCATTCTCTACGGATTTCACAAGAGAGGATGGCCTGCTGATAAGCAGACTCTGGCAAGATGGCTTCGGATGACGATTTCAGAAGCATATTCTCAGGCTGATCTCCCGGTTCCGGCTAATGTCTCTGCTCACTCTACTCGTAAGGTAGGTCCATCATGGGCAGCACAACATGGTGCTTCAGCAGAACAGATATGTAAGGCAGCCACATGGTCTTCCATTAACACATCCATTAGACATTATGCCTTGGATACCTTTGCCTCTTATGAAGCTGAATTCGGGCAAAGGATTCTCCTGTCCAATCAGGAGTGTCCCCACCACTAAATTGCTTTGGGAAATCCCATTGTTATGCTGTGGATAAGCTGTGGACACTGCCGGAGAAATCTACGTTATGGTAAGAACTTACTGTTGATAACAGTATTTCTCCTAAGTCCACAGGGATCCCACCCTGATGCACCTGATTTGAGGATCCTTTTACTCACTAACCTCTTCCTTCTTGTACGGAAGGGTGTGCATGTGTGTTCTTATCGCCTGATTAGGGATATCTATGATGCTCCTGCCTTGAGCTTTGGAATACAACCGATTTACCTGAGCAAGGAGGCGGGGATATATGGACAGGCCCGTTGCATGCTGGGAGGCCGGAAAAGCTTTGACCGATTGGTGCAAATCCGCTGTCGCTTCATCATATCCCAATGTTATCCTGTGGACTTAGGATCAACACCGTTATCAACGGTAAATTCTTACCATAACGTATATATTTACTGCTCTAAACCCAACTCCACTCTTCAGGGACCCTTAACAGTTTATGTATTACAGATATGGGAAACACGGTTGAGTATAAGGGGTAGCATTACTGCTTCTCACTGCACTTAAGTCTTGGGTTCAAGTCACACTAAGGTGGTCATTCAGAGTTGATCGTAGCTGTGCTGCTACGATCTGGAACACAGACAAGCGGGGTGACGCCAACAGTGCCAGATTAAGGTCCACATGGGCCTGGAGCTGAAACTTCTTAAGAGCCTATTGTGTGCCTCGTCAGGAGGTGTGACAAGCGCTGTGGTGGTGTGACGAGTGTGGTGTGGTTTACAAAGTGGGTGTGGGCTGTGCTGTGTGTGACGCTATCCCCGTGGAGGTCATAGCTAGTGCCTACCTTTAACTACTTAAGTGAAGATATAACAAAAAGTTAGTGACCATATATACAGAACCATCAGTGACCGCCATATGATACATACAGCATCACAGTGACCACCATATAATAGACCATAGCAGTGACCGCCACATGACACAGAAAGCTTTACAGTGTCGCCATATGATACAGAGAGCATTGCAGTGAACATCATATAACCAAGAGCATCGCAATGACTGCCACATAAAAAAAATCGAGTAACAGTGTCCAAATTAGAGAGCATCCCAGTGACTAACATATAATACACAAAGCATTCAAATGATCTCCACACACTAAAGAACATTGCAATAAATGCCATATTATATAGAGAGCTCCAACCACCACCATAAAATACAAAGGACACCACTCCCATGGGGTGTGACACAGGGCAATGTGAGGAGATGACTCTGAGGAGACGAGTGTGAGGATAGGAATAGAGATCTGAGGCAGAGGTAGTTTAGGAGATTGCTAGACTGGGTGTTGCTATGGATGTGAGCAGGTCTCTGGATGAAATGACACTGTGTAGAGGCGAGGGTCTCTGGATGAAAGGATAGCGTGCAGGGATGGTACCTGGATGTACGGACAGGGTGAAAGGGTAATGGTTCCTGTATGCAGGGACAGGGTGAGGGTACCTGGATGCAGGAACAGGGTGAAGGGGTGAGGGTACCTGGATGCAGGAACAGGGTGTGGGTACTGGGATGCAGGGACAGGGTGTAGGGGTGAGGTTATTGGGATGCAGGGAGAGGATGTAAGGGTGAGGGTATCAGGATACAGCAACAGGTTGCAGGGGTAATGGTACCTGGATGGAGGGAAAAGATGTAGGAGTTATGGTATCTGGATGCAGGAACAGGGTGTAGGGGTGACTGTATTTAGATGCAGGGACAGGGTGTAGTGGCGACGGTACCTGGATGCAGGGACAGGGTGTAGAGTTGAGGCTATCAGGACGTAGGGAGAGGGTGCAGAGGTGACGGTACCGGGATGCAGGGACATGATGTAGGGGTGACGATAGCTGGAAGCAGGGACAGGGGTGAAATAAATGGAGGGACAATACAAAGCTCCTATAGATCACCCTGATATGTGCCATAGGCTGCCTGTGCCCAGCTGCGTGCAGTGGTTTTAATCAGACCATCATGTTAGAGGGTCCCTGGACAAATGACTAGGGAGACAGAAGCACCTCTTATAATTGGGCTCTTACCCACTCTGCCAGCAGCAGGTGGTCTTTGCAAGAGCTCAGGAATTCCTTTCCTGGGAAGATATCTAAATTCTCAGATGGCAGATTGGGTTGCACAGGGCTGCTCCAGGGTCGTCCACTGAGGTCAGTGTCAGACTGGGGCATCAAGGGCCCACAGAGGAATGCAATGGCAGGGGCCCACTGAAGGGACATAACCAGCCTTAGGCAAGCCTTAGGCCTTAGGTCAACCCACATTATAATATAAATAATCTGTGCCCCTTTTATTAGATTAACATTAATCCATACCCCTTTTTACTAAAACATCATTAATCTGTACCCCCTTAAAAAAAATATCAATAATCAGTGCCCCTTTTAATAGATTAGCAATAATACACGAGGCAGTATGTAATGCTGTCCGAGTTTGCCGGACGTGCGGGTTGTCGGCCGAACTCTGACGTTTTTCTGAAGGGGCAATCACTCACAAGACATGGTTTTGCCTTGTAAATGAATGCCCCTTTAAAAAAACGTCCAACTTTGGCCAGCAACCTGCACGTCTGGTGAATTCAGACGACCTTACATCCCTCCCATAGTTTACACATAAAGGGAAGAATACAATTGCAGGTGATATTCTCATCCCCGCAAATTAGTACTTTATGCCAGCTCAGACTTGTACAGCTTTGTAAGCAGCTTTTTGGGGTCTGGGTACAAATTTGTTCAAATTCGGGGTGGGAGTGGGCCATGAATGGTGCAAGATGCAGTGCCGTTACTGCCGTCTCCACACCACTGCATCAGGCAACTTGCACCGTTAGCCTGCAATAGGACTGACCCCTAAGATAGTGATAGTGTGTGCATACATAGTATACATATACATGGCATACATAAACATAGTTAACCATACCTAGATTAGGGAAGAATTCAATTGTTGCTCCATTTGGGCACGCTGAGCCGTGGGGAGATACATTTCAGCTCGTAGCCACCAGTGCTGGCAAGCTGAAGTGTGTGAAAAGTGACCCATTTCAACAGCACCTTTTGCGTCATGCCCATAATTTTGGTTGGGTTTAGCCATTTTATGTGGCTAAACCTGGCCTGTCTAGGCGAGATTAGTGCGTTAAAAATAAAACAATTGAATTGCACCCCACGATCTCCCATCACTTTAGACGGGAGAACGGGTGTTCAAAACAACTGGAATCTCCTCCATAGTGTACATACTGTATACAGTATCCATACATATAGTATATGGACAGTATGGGATGCTGTCACTGGGATCCCGGTAGCTGGTCACGCAGTCCCAACCCCACAGTATACATGTACAGAATATATAAAGCAGGGACTGGCAATGTCCAGCACTCCAGATGCTGTGGAATTAAATATCTCAGCATGTCCTTTAACAGTTATAATTTGCCCTAACAGCAAATCTATGGCAATGCATGCTGGGATGTATAGTTAAACTGTAGCTGGAGTGCTGAACATTGCCTACCTGATATACAGTGTGTATATATCTACCCCTTGAGGAAGTCCAGATAGGACGAAACGCGTTGGACATACCACCTTCTCTTAAGTTAAGATATTGTTTTTTTACCTAAAGTTGGTCTTATTAACTTATACTATATCAATTTTAAATTGAGTCCTCGTATGCTATACCATATATATATTTGCAAATAAAAAATTTTTTTTTTCCCTATAATTTTTTAATACTCTTTTTCCTGTGGTATTGTGTTCTAGCTTTTATTGGTGCAAATTGTGTTGATTAGAATTTTTTTTTAAAGTATAACCTCCTATTTTTTATATTAATTGACACCATTGGTCGCTCTTAAATATCTTATCTACCATTTTCTGAGATTACTTTTAAAACACCTTACCAGTGTTTTTTACTTAAGACGTGAGCCGACGCCCTAAATATATTAGAGGGAGTGTCTTTTTTAGGAGTGTTTTTTAATTCTGGTTCATATACTAGTACAAATTGTTATCGCAAATTGGCGCTGCTCAGCTTCCTTTTTCTCACATTTTATATATATATATATATATATATATATATATATATATATATATATATATATATATACACACACACACACACACACACCTATATATTATGCATATGTATACACGGGATCAGTACGAGATCCCGGCGGTCGGTATCCCGGTGGTCAGATTACAGACGCCGGGAGCCCAACAGCCGAGATCCCGGCGGCGAGTGCAGCGTGTCCGCTCGCCACGCTTGGGGCCCGGTGGCACAGGGCTCTACTCCCCTCCTGGGGGGCGTGGACCACCACCCAAGAGGGGTAACCAGCCGGCGGTCGGATTCCCGACCGCCGGTATTTCAGATGGTGTCGAGATTCCGGCGTCGGTATCCTGACCGCCAAGATCCCGACAGACGGTCAATTCACTGTCTCCGGTATACATAGTAGTATATGGGGACACATTCAGCATGCCGGTGGTCAGGATGCCGTCACTCCAAATCCCGGTACCAGAATCCCAACATGACTTGAAATGCCGACGCCGGAATCCAGATCGCAAGTTTGCTGGGGACTCTTAGGGTTAAGTCATGGGGATAGGGGTTAGGTTTAGAGGCTGCAGGGGGAGGGTTAGGCTGCAGGGGGAGGGTCAGGTTAAGGCTGCAAGAAGGGGGGTTAGGTTTACGCACCACTGGAGAGGGTTAGGGTTAGGCTGCGGGGAGGGTTAGGGGGTTGACGGGGAAGGTAAGTATAGTTACCGAACCCCTGTCGGCATCTTCTCCATCGGGATGCCGCTGTCAGTTTTATGACTGCCTGCATCCCAAACGCCGGTAAAATTTATCACACCCAGCATATGTTTGCAGTGTACATAAACATACCTACAGTATACATAGAATGCATATGTTTACATTTACATAGCATAAATACCAATACAAAATACATATACATAGTACAATATGCATAAACACATATAGTATACATTCCTATAAATAGACTATGGGGTATATTCAATTGAAGTCGAAAGCTGCCGTCTGTCGAAAAGACGGCAGTTTTCAACTGTTTAAGGTTGAATCAGGATTCAACCTATTCAATATAACCCAAAATTTTTCGAAAAGTCTATGAATTCGACTTGTCGAAAAGCACGGAATAGCTGCCGATCCACATGCTTGTGTCGAAAACAGGGCCAAAACCGAAAGATTTTGGCCCCCTTTTCGACCATCTCAATTAGACTTTAAAAAAAGTCGAATGAGATGGGGACAGCAGCGCCGGAGACTAGGCGAGCAGAGGCGGGGACGGGGTGAGCAGCGCTGGAGGACAGCCGCCGCTCACAGCAGCGTCCACCCGGCTCCAGCAAGCGAGACCTCGCTTGCTGGAGCCGGGTGGACGCTGCCGTGAGCGGCGGCTGTGAGAGAGGGGGAGACTGGGAGCGGCGATGGCTGTGGCATGGGGGACGGAGCGACTGCTGTGAGACAGGAGGGATGGGGGAGAGCCACGGGCAGACAGGGGAGAGCAGCGATACAGCAGCGGCTATATAGCTGCTGCTGTAGCGCTGCTCTCCCCCTCTGCCCGCGGCTCTCCCACATCTCCCCCCCCCGGCATGCGCAGTTCTGACCTGACCGCTGTGAAGAACTGACCGCCTGCGAAGAACTGACCGCCTGCGAAGACCAGAATGACCCCCTAAGCTCTGAAATGTGTGGAGTTTGTAAGCTCTCCCCATGTCTGCATGGGTTTTCCACTGGGTACTCAGATATCCTGCAATCCAAAAACATACTAGCAGGTTAACTGAATGCGGAAAATATACAAATAAACCCTAATCATGCACTGTAGATTCTTTAATCATGCACAAGTGAATAACGAGATTTATGGTAAGAACTTACCATTGTTAAATCTCTTTCTGCGAGGTAGACTGGGTTCCACAGGGAATGACATTGGGGTGTAGAGTAGGATCTTGATCCGAGGCACCAACAGGCTCAAAGCTTTGACCTTCCCAGAATGCAAAGCACCGCCTCCTCTATAACACCGCCTCCGTGCACAGGAGCTCAGTTTTTGTTAACCAGTCCAATGCAGTAGCAGGCAAATGAGACGACAACTGTTAGTAGCCACATACACCACATTCTCACGACAGGAGAAAGTGTCAGCGGCTAATGCCATACCAACCCAAAGAAGCTAAGTGCGTCAGGGTGGGCGCCCTGTGGAGCCCAGTGTACCTCGCAGAAAGATTTTACAACGGTAAGTTCTTACCATAAATCTTGTTTTCTGCTGCAGGGTACACTGGGCTCCACAGGGAATGACATTGGGGATATCCTAAAGCAGTTCCTTATGGGAGGGTACGCATTGTAGCGGGCACAAGAACCCGGCATCCAAAGGAAGCATCCTGGGAGGCAAAAGTATCGAAGGCATAGAACCTTATGAACGTGTTCACCGAGGACCACGTAGCTGCCTTGCACAATTGTTCAAGGGCTGCACCACAGCGGGCCGCCCAAGAAGGTCCAACCGACCGAGTAGAATGGGCCTTAATGGTAGCAGGAGCTGGGAGGCCAGCCTGTACATAAGCATGTGCAATCACCATTCTAATCCATCTGGCCAGAGTCTGATTGTGAGCAGGCCAGCCACGTTTGTGAAAACCAAACAGAACAAAGAGAATCCGACTTCCTGATGGAGGCAGTTCTCTTCACAGATATGGAGAGCCCGTACCACATCCAAAGACCGCTCTTTGGAAGACAATTCAGGAGAGGGAAAGGCCGGAACCACAATCTCCTGATTAAGGTGGAAAGAAGACACCACCTTAGGTAGGTACCCGATACGTGTTCTAAGAACCGCCCGGTCACGGTGAAAAATCAGATATGGTGACTTACAGGACAAAGCACCCAAATCCGACACCCGTCTGGCAGAGGCAACAGCCAGCAGAAACAACACGTTAAGAAAAAGCCACTTAAGGTCTGCCGATTCAAGAGGCTCAAACGGAGACTCTTGCAACGCCTCCAGAACCACTTACAAATCCCAAGGAGCCACAGGCGGGACGTAAGGAGGTTGAATCCGCAACACAACCTGAGCAAATGTATGATCATCAGGTAAAGTTGAAATTTTTCTCTGGAACCAAACAGATAAGGCAGAAATATGAACCTTGATGGAGGCCAGACGTAGAAAGGCCAAAGTTTTGGCTGTACTAAACTTGTAAGCGTCATGATTTAGATGCGCACCAAGCAAAGTAAGAATTCCAGACCCTATGATAAATCCGAGCAGAAGTTGGTTTCCGGGCTTCAACATGGTTTGAATGACCGCCTCAGAAAATCCTTTGGCCCTTAAGACGGAAGCTTCAAGAGCCACGCCATCAAAGGCATTCGGGCTAAATCCTGATATACACAGGGGCCCTGAACGAGGAGATCTGGGCGCTGCGGAAGTAGAAGGGGACGCTCTATCGAGAGACCCTGAAGGTCTGAGAACCAATGCCGTCTGGGCCACGCTGGAGCAATCAGAAGTAGGATTCCTCCTTCTTGCTTGAACTTCCTTATTACTCTGGGCAGGAGTGACACCGGAGGGAACACGTATGGCAGCCGAAAGTTCCATGGAATGGCCAGTGCGTCCACGAACGCTGCTTGAGGATCCCTTGTCCTTGCTCCGAAGACCGGAACCTTGTGATTGTGTCGAGATGCCATCAGGTCCACATCTGGAAGGCCCCACTTGTCCACGAGGAGTTGAAACACTTCTGGATGGAGGCTCTACTCTCCAGCGTGTACGTCCCGACGACTGAGAAAGTCCACTTCCCAGTTTAGGACCCCCGGAATTAACACTGCCGATATGGCTGGCAGATGGCTTTCCGCCCACTGAAGAATCCTTGATACTTCCCTCAATGCCATGCGGCTTCGAGTGACGCCTTGATGATTGATGTACGCCACCGTGGTGGCGTTGTCCGACTGTACTTCAACAGGTCTGTTCTGTATTAAATGCTGGGCCAAGTTCAATGAGTTGAACACCACCCGAAATTCCAGAATGTTTATCGGGAGGAGACACTCCTCCTTGGTCCACCGACCCTGAAGAGGGTGTTGCTCCAACACCGCGCCCCAACCTCTCAGACTGGCATCCGTCGTTAGAAGGACCCAGTTGGAGATCCAGAAGGTACGACCCCTGCTCAATCGTTGGTCCTGAAGTCACCAGCTCAGTGACAGACGGAACTCCGGAGGCAAGGAGATCACTTGAGACCTGATCCGGTGAGGCAGGCCATCCCACTTGGCAAGAATCAGCTTCTGCAGAGGGCGGGAATGGAATTGAGCGTACTCCACCTTGTCGAAAGCGGACACCATGAGACCTAGCACTTGCATTGCAGAATGTATCAACACTTGCGGACGAGATAGGAAGCATCGAATCCTGTCCTAAAGCTTCAGGACTTTCTCCTGAGACAAGAACAACCACTGGTTGTGAGTGTCCAACAACGCCCCCAGGTGCACCATGCTCTGTGCAGGGACCAGGGAAGATTTCTTCCAGTTGATGAGCCACCCGTGGGCTTGCAGAAACTGGATAGTAAGATCCAGATGGCGTAGGAGAATTTCTGGGGAATTTGCCAGGATCAACAATTCGTCCAGGTACAGTAGGATCCTGAGCCCTTGACGGCGGAGTACAGCCGTCATTACCACCATGACCTTGGTGAAGACTCGCGGAGCCATGGTCAAACCAAAAGGTAACGCCCGAAATTGGTGATGGAGGTTGCCAACCACAAACCTCAGGTACTGCTGATGCGATACTGCAATGGAATATGCAGGTAAGCATCCTGTATGTCCAGGGAGACCATATAATCCCCAGGTTTCAAGGCCAGAACAATAGAGCGAAGAGTTTCCATACAAAACTTGGAGACCCTCACAAATTTGTTCAAGGACTTGAGGGTGAGAATGGGATGGGATGACCCATTCGGTTTCGGGACTAGGAACAGCGGTGAAGAGTACCCCTTGCCTCTCTGAGTCAGAGGCACCTGTACTACCAATCCTGTGTCCAGGAGGGACTGTACCGCCGAATGAAGAGTTTTTGCCTTCACCTGATCCGAAGGGACGTCTGTCAGGCAAAATCGATGAGGGGGACGATTCTTGAAGGATACTGCGTAACCTTGAGTGACAACTTCCTGTACCTAGGCATCGGAAGTGGTCCTCAACCATTTCTGGGTATATCCTAGAAGTCGGCCCCCCCACCCTGGGATCCCCCAGAGGGAGGCCCGCCCCGTCATGTGGCAGGCTTGTCAGTTTTGGAAGCAGGCTGACGGGCAGCCCAGGCCCATTTGGGCTTATTGGGTTTGGAAGTTCGAACCTGTTTCGGGTACGCCTGACCTTTTGCTTTCCCTGAAGGACGAAAGGAGCAAAATAGAGTACTCTTAGCCTTTGGCACCAAAGGAGCAGTACTAGGTAGACATGCTGTTTTAGCAGAAGCTAAGTCAGCCACTATCTTGTTGAGTCTTCTCCGAAAAGAATGTCTCCCCTAAAAGGGAGTACTTCCAGGGTTTTCTTAAAGTCCAGATCCACAGACCAGGACCGTAACCAGAGAATCCGTCGAGAGCCAAAACGGACGTAGTAGAAGCCTTGGCCGCCAGAATACCGGCATCAGAAGCCGCCTCCTTAATGTAATGAGAAGCTGTGACAATATAAGACAGACATTGTCTAGCATGATCAGAAGCATTGGAAGGCAATGCCGCCTCCAGCTCCTGAGCCCACGCTTCAACAGCCTCTGCAGCCCATGTCGCTGCAATGGTGGGGCCTATGCGCAGCACCAGTTAGGGTGTAAATTGCCTTTAAACAACCCTCCACACGCTTATCCGTCGGTTCTTTCAGAGACGTGACAGTAGTTACCGGCAGAGCTGAGGATACCACCTGCGAATCCATTGGTGGGGGTGTTTCCCAATTTTTACTCAGCTCCGCTGCGAGGGGGGTAGCGAGTCAGCATCTTCTTGTGAGGCGTGAATCTCTTTCCTGGATTTTCCCAGGACTCCTGACGTATGTCAACTAAAAAAGGTCAGAATGAGGTAAAACTTGTTTAACCACTTTCTGACGTTTAAACCTGTCCTGTTTCTTAGGGGCAGCATCAGGCTCCGGGGTCATCAGTAATTTGAAGAATGGTCCTGATAGCCTCCAACAAGTCAGGAACATCCACCTGTGAAACAGATTTCCCATCAGAAACGTCGGGATCAGAATCTGTGGGGTCAGTATAAACGACATCCTCATCAGACGAGGAGTATGGGACATTGGTGGATTGTGAGGAAGTAATGGCTCGCTTAGAGGTGCCCTTGGCCTTAGGCGGGCGAGTGTTAGACTTCTGAGTAGTCAGTGATTGGTTCAATTGCTGTAACTGAGCAGACAGTTGATCTGCCCATGGCGGGTTAACCGCGGGGACCATAAACTGTTGTACCGGCACAGCAGGTCCCATAGGGGGTGTTAGTCTAATTACCAGCATATTCAATAGCGTGGAGAAGGTAGCCCAAGGTGGGTCATTTTGAACCCCCGTTGCTACAGTCCCACTTGGGGGTAAACATCCCCCAGAACCTGAACCCTCAGCTGCTATGTTTTCCTCAAATGTGTCTGTAGCTTCACCACCACGCAATGTGGGATCAGCCCCAGCATCATTGCCCTTTGTCCCGACATATCCGAAAGCTCAATGCAAGGCAACACAATACAATATCAGCAGCACAATACCGGACAAGAACCCCCTGTATAATGTATCAGCACAAACAGGAAATTCAAGAGGTATATTGTGACTAAAAATCACAGTGAAAAATACACACAGAGTATATCCTGTGAACTACCTATATTAAAATGATAAACCTGACGTACTTAGCCCCCTCAGGTTATAAAATATAGGGATAGCAATCTGAGTGACATGCACGAAATGGAGGTCACACAGCAGCTATATGCACACACACACACACATAGTCACATTGTACAATGTAGAAATTATGACATGCAATAAAACTGCACCGAACTAGCAATACAGAGTAGTACTATGTATATCTATACACTCAATAGATATAACAATGCACAGTAAAGACTGGATGTATATCATAGGGTATTGTACTATATAACCCTGGCTAAATGCACTCTTTCTTAACACTGTCAGCAGACATGTAGAATACTTAAGTGTCCTGTAAAATGCACAGCGCTGACATGCAGGTGGCTTTACAGAGGAGGATTTGCCCAAACAGTCCCAGGATCAGCTCAGCTTGTCCTAATGGTGCCCAAACGCTGACAGGGAGTGAGGGAGAGCGAGATATGCAGCTCCAGGGTGGGAACATTTACTCTAAAAGGCGCCCTGGGCTGGGGGAGGAGCAACAGGTCAAAGCCTTATCCCCCTTCTGGACTTCACTACCGGGTACTGTGGGCTTATATAAACTGTTTATGAGAGAAAACCGACCTGTGCCCATGCCCTGGTGGTCTAGTGGGGTCCCTGTACTACCACAGTGTTCACGCCAGCGCGTGCGGCCTGCCTCCCACTGGCCGCGCGGGATCGCGATTTACAGCAGGTCCCGCCGGGGGGACCCACTTACCTCCTCTCTGAGTGCGGCCACGCGATCCAGGACAACAGCGGCCGTGTGGGTGACTAACAGGAAGAAAACCGGAGCCTACGCTGTAAGTACCCGGCAACCAGGGCGCGGAAGTATACAGCGCCGCTGGGGGAGGTGATGGAGCTGCAGCAGGAGATGTCTAACACACACACAGTGTCTCTGCTGCAGCCCTTGAAGTCTTCATTTTTCTTTTAAAAGCTTCTTCTCAGGGCTGCTGGAGCAGCCCCCTTGTTGTATGCCTGCTTACTGCATGGCACCAACTACAAAACTGAGCTTCTATGCACAGAGGCCTGCTTATAGAGGAGGCGGCGCTATGCATTCTGGGAAGGTCAAAGCCTCGGATCAAGATCCTACTGTACACCCCAATGTCATTCCCTGTGGAGCCCAGTGTACCCCGCGGCGGAAAAGTTTTATTTGATGCGTCAGTAATAATCCTACCTCCTTCCACAGGCAGAAACTGAATGTAGAGTGTAAGCACCACTGGAACAGGGACTGAAGTAAATGACCAAATATTCTCTGCATAACGCTATGGAATTGGGGGGGGGGGGGGCTATAAAAATAACTTATAAAATGAATAAACTCCGAGCAGGTGCATAGTTTTCATTGCCAAACAGCCCTTCGAAGGTCCCCCATGTCTCTGCTTGCGCCAAGCATCTTTTTCGCTCAAATGTGCATTATAGCAGCAATGCACCAAAACAGCTTCACGAGATTCAGTTGATATGTGACACTTGTACATAAGTTTGCGAATTAATCTGTATACGAAGTGCTACGATGCAGTGGTTGCAGCTTTTTCCTGGCAAGTTACATTGAGCTTATTTAAAACACCTGGTGGTTAAAGTCACAGCTCAGTGTCTCTGGTACAGACAGTGTTGTTTCGCTGCAGCTGCAGTGTGAATAAGATGCAAATTTAGAAAGTTTCTATGCTACACGACTTTGTGCGACTCACTAGGGAAAAGGGTCCCGTGACGCATGGTCTATTGAGGCTAGGTGCTTGAGGCCACATCTGTACTTGTTTGCTGGTTGAAATTAAAATTTGGTAAGGTATGGGAGCCATTGACCATTTACTTCCAAACACCAGAAAAGAGACAAAAATGGTCAGACAAGTTGGTTTAATTTAACCTATTTGTCTGAACAGCCATTTTAACCAGTTTTCAGCATTTGGGAGCAAATGGTCAATTGTCATTTACTCCCATACATTACCAGGTTTCCATCACAGCAAGCCAACTAGCTGGCTGGTTGCAAAGAATCTTTAGATGTGTGGCCTGCTTTAGGGGGTGTCCCCTATAAACAAGAGTTGTGAATCAATGCTCTATACGTTCAAATGGAATGGGATCCAGGTAAGGCCCCTTTTCTCTCATGGTTACTTCTGAAGCACTAGGTTGTTCCCATCACCCTTCCTCTCCCCTACCCAGGAGACACCTCTCCATTGCTATAGGCAACTGCTCACCACTGGTGATGTATATTAAAAACTAGTCTGTACATTGCAAAAAATTCTGTAACATCAAGGCATAAATTATCTACTGAGGTCACAGAAGAAATTGGAGATGTGTTTGAGCTTCCAGGGGCTTATATTTATAAACTGTATTGCGCAAGTATACAGGCATTTCATAGCTCCTTTAATACGTGAGGCAGTCAATTTACTGGCTGTCGGGATACAGACACAGGAATCCAGACACTGGGTGAAATAACGGCAGACAGAAACCCAACCGCCGACTGTAATCCCCATTCGGGTGGTCGTCCACAACCCCACCCCAGTGGTAATACAACCCTGTGGCGACTGAAAATCGCCACCGGGTCTGAAGTGCGGCGAGCGAAGCAAGCCCACGCAGGGACACACTGCCCTCACCGCCGGTATCCCGGCTGTCGGTATATCATACTGATATCTTTAAAACAAGTGTATAATGCATTCATAAGGACTCAAATCATCACAAAGTGTCTTATGCCATCTATTGCAACAAAATGTATTTTACATTGTATCGAAATGTAACATTTGGAACTATCCACTCTAGAAATCCTGCATTTTCCCCTGGGGAGCAGTAAGTGTTATTTGTAGTTTGAAAAGTAATACCCCTTTCAGACCAGGTGCGACCCGCCTTGGCCCCTTTCACACTGGCGTCCCCAGCCCAGTATATTGCCAGGTTGGTAACGTCAGCGATGACGCTTTCTCCCGTCCATACGGTGTGAACGGGAAACTGGTTGCATCGACTCGGCAACCCGTTCACACCGCACAGTGACCCGGGTTGTCGCTACAAAGGTTGAAATACCGGGTGACTGGCACCTTTCAGACCACATAGAAACATAGAATTTGACAGCAGATAAGAACCACTTGGCCCATCTAGTCTGCCCTTTTTTTTTTAAACCATATTTTTATCTCAAAACTTATTTGATCCTTATTTCTTTGTAAGGATATCCTTATGTCTATCCCATGCATGTTTAAATTGCTCTACTGTCTTAGCCTCTACCACCTCTGATGGGAGGCTATTCCACTTGTCCACTACCCTTTCTGTGAAGTAATTTTTCCTCATATTTCTACTGACACCCCCCCGTCCCCTCCAGTCTCATGTTTCCCTCCTGGACTTTGTTAAAACCCTTGATATATTTGAAAGTTTCTATCATGTCCCCACTTTCCCTTCTCTGCTCCAAACTACACATAGAGATCTTTTAGTCTGTCTGGGTATGTTTTGTGATGTAGGCCATGCACCATTTTAGTTGCCCTTCTTTGTACAGTCTCTAATGTATTAATATCCTTTTGAAGATATGGCCTCCAGAATTGAACACAGTAGTCTAGATGAGGCCGTACCAATGACCTATACAGTGGCATTATTACTTCTTTATGCTGCTTATTCCTCTCCCAATGCAGCCAAGCATCTGACTAGCCTTCCTCATTGCTTTGTTACATTGCTTACCTGCCTTTAAGTCACCTGAAATAGTGACACCTAGATCCCTTTCTTCCTCAGTAGTTTCCAGTATAGTGCCATTAATACTATATTTAGCCTTTGGATTTTTGAGACCCAAGTGCATGATGCACTTTTTTGCATTAAACTGTAATTGCCACACTCTTGACCATTCCTCTAGTCTACCTAGATCCTCAGTCCTCATTTACTGGCACCTGGTGTGTCTACCCTGTTGCATACCTTTGTGTCATCGGCAAAAAGGCATACTTTCCTTTTACTGCCATTTGCAATGTCACCAATAAAGATATTAAAAAGCACTGATACAAGTACAGATCCCTGGGGTACTCCACTGGTAACATTTCCCTCCTGTGAATGCACTCCATTTACCACAACTCTGTTTTCTATCCTGCAACTAAGATCTTATCCATTCAATAATCCTAGTATCCAATCCCAAGCTTCCAAGTTTAATTTAGCAGTCTGCGATGTGGAACAGTGTCAAAAGCCTTACTAAAGTCTATATAAGCTATATCCACGGCTCCACCTTTATCCATCACTTTAGTCACACAGTCAAAAAAGTTAATAAGATTTGTTTGACATGATCTCCCCACCACACAGCAACCCGGGTTACTGCCGGAATTCTAAACATACGTTTTATTAAATTGATACTACTTATCCTATGTGTTGAAAATAAACCTGCAATGGTTAATTGCTCATCTGTTTAATAGATCTTCCAAAAAACAAAAAAAAAACTAATACGCTTCGCACTCCATAATGAAGTATATGTGGCCACAGTACCATGATAGCAAAGCTGGCAGGTTGGCATACAAAGACTGCAAACGGTACTTGGGTTGTCCCCCCTATTGTTTCTGACCCTTTAGGTTTATATGGGGGGTAGGTAAAAAGTGCTTAGAATATAAACAAATTACAACATCTACAGTATGTAGGTTTCCCCATCAGATCTAATTCTTGTGATCGGGTGGGGCTAGGTTGGCAGGAGTGGCCCATGAGGATTTTTAGCAACAATTAAGGTATTGAAAATATTTACATTTTATTTCATATTTAAATTTCTTACAATATTATTTCCTTTTAATTTTGAACATTTTTAATAAAGCAGCAGCCTCCATAGAACAAAGTGCCAAAGGGTTTAAAACAAAAGGGTCACATATTAGAAATAAAAATGCACACATACCACCACCATTATTGCCAAGATTATTGGAAAATTTCCAAATCCACTTAATACATAATCACTGAAATGTTCATGCAATAGTATATTGGTTTGAAACAAAGTTAACATATGCTTATTTTTCCATTGGAAGGAAGAAGTGGATATAATAGAACAGTGGTGGCCAACCTGTGGCTCTTGAGCCTCATGCGGCTCTTTCTTTATTCAAACGTGGCTCCCGACACTTGAAGTCACGTGACCACAACAAATACGGAAACTGCTGCACTCCAGCCAGACAGTCAGCAGCAGCACTACGGGGACTGAGAACTGAGAGAGCCAGATACTAGAGGTGAGACACCCATGGGCAAACAGAGGACACATAAGGGGCTGCTGCAATGGCACGAGGTATGTTTTTGGGGGGGCTGTAGTGACACATGAGGGTCCTGGCAGGAGTGACACAGGAGAGTGCTGGCAGGAGTGACTCATGGGGGAGCTGGCTGGAGTGACATACTGTAGGAGTGTGCTAGCAGGAGTAACACATGAGATAGCTGTCTGAAGTGACACAGCAGGGTACTGGCTGGAGTGACACATGGGGGAGCTGAAGTGTATTATGTGAATCTGGCTTTTTCAATATATTTTATGTGGATCTCTCTTTCTCAATTATTTTATGTGGAAGTGGCTTTTTAAATGTATTTCATGTGGATCTGGTTTTTTAAATGTACAGTATTTTATACCAGAGGCATGGCCTAGCAGGCACAAGGCCACACCCCGTTTTTGCATGTGCGCCTGCGGCTCTATGTCGGCTCTTTGACGTGCCTTACGACATTTTTGGCTCTTTGTTTCTGACTGGTTGGCCACCCCTGTAATAGAAAATGTGTGCCTAAAAAGAATAACTAGATGATACATACTGTAAATGCATTTTGAAATCCAAAAATGAAAATCAACCATGTAAGTATAACTTTACATTCTCTTTGAATATACGAAATTAATTAGCAACACTGCCATAAGCAAAGTTACATATAATATAATGCAGTTTTAACTATAGCAAACAGCAAGAGTCTCAATACTACTTAATCTTTTTACTGGAGATGTCCTCAATTCCTCCGATGTTGCTTATATAGCCTTTAAAGCTCCTTAATTAGATTAAAATTAGTTGCAGCATCCACACTGCACGTTCACATCATAGATGTCCGTGATTGCTGGAAACATAAATATTGCAATTCTCCACAAGACATTTTTGTAGTTCTCCCGCCATGTACCCGCTTAGAGTGATTAAGTATATAAGGTATATCTGGAATGGTTTTGTTGTAGGTCTAAAAAAGCCCATATAAAAATATGCGTATCATGAGCTTCTCTATATCATAACTATGAATTATAATGAAACAATCATATAGCACCAGTATATTCTGTAGCGCTTCACTGTTAGATACTGGGAATTCAGAATTTTTTTTTATGTCACAAGTAAGGTACAGTATAAATACATCTTTCCACTTAAAAAGGAAAATACCCTTTTATAGGTTACTTAGTGCCGATCACATATTGCTAAATAAATCAATTCATGTTGAGCAACATGAAAAAGAAAAAAGAAAAAGCTACAGTAAATAGTAAGCCTAACATGTAATGTAAAAGGCAATGCTTGATAAGGCAGTTTGATATGCCTTGACCACCTTCCTTGGCTGTTCCCTACCTAATCCTAGGAGAGGGTGGTGCTCCACTAGCGTCCAGCTGTTATCATCCACACAATGACTTTTGTAAACCAGCAGCTGGCAGAAGTCCCTGGCTGTCATGTCTGCTAGAATCTCCACCATTTTGCTTGTCCCATCTTCACTAAAGACTTTTACAACCTGTAACAAAGGACACACTTAATAACCTTAAGTTCTATCAAAACACATTAACAATACTGCTGCTTTGCCTTCGGTCTTACTCATGTCATCATGCAATGAATATATAATACTCAGACTGTAACTTTAGAATCATGTGAACTAAAGTAATGCTATCACTTCCATCTGCAGTAAGCAATTCTATTGTTACTTCTCTCAACTTTAAAAAACATATAAGGTACTTAACATTAAATCACTGGTCAGAACCTCTTCTGCAGTAGCATTTTTTTATTTTATTTAAACAGTTCTAATATAAAATGTTACAATATCTACAAAATCCTTCAGTGATAGATGTTCATTAGATGAATGTGCTAATATATGTACAGTTTCATATAATTTTGTTTAGAGAACTGTACCAAAAGGTCAGGTGCAGCAATGTCAGAACAATGTTCCATATTTGCATTCACGGGTTCTAGACACTTTCAGCTAGGAAACCTGAATAGGGTTAAAATGCAGTATTCAAATATGCGTTAACCTAAACCAATATTATGGATACTGCTGCATTTTATGCTGGTTATTTTTGACAAGTGCTAGATTTTCCCTTTAATACAAAATTATATTAGTGCATGACCCGCATGCATTATTGGCACGCACAAACACACGGTTATCACTACAGAATTCTATAGCATACCTATTATAACACCCATACAGTACAGTAACATACTGTATGCACATTTATGAGCAGGTTTCCTGTGTTATGACGTGAAACACATACAGTATGCATGCAGAGACATTAAATGCATTCAAAATTAGGGTTGAAAAATATTTTAACATGTACACAAGGATGAATTTAGAGATGTTCTATAAATAATGATATCTAAAGGCCATACATAGACAAAATACACACAAGTGCATAAATCATATACTGATGCACTCATTTACAGTCAAGAGTGAAACACAAACTAATGAAGATATAATTTGAATTATTGAATATGAAAAAGCTTACCTCCACTGCACGTAACAGGCAGCAGTCAGGAGAACAAGATGGCATTTTTAAGTCTAGATTGCCTCTTGAAATACTTTTTATTTTCCTTTCTGCCTTCCAAGCCCCTCTTGCAGACTAAAAGCTGCACACTCAGGGTAGTATACACAGTATCAACGGATTACTGTACTGTACCTGTCACGTAGCCAGTCTTACATGGCACTGTTCCTGGGGAAAGGCAGGCAACTCTTCCAGAGCTCCTCTCAAAGGGTTACACAGTCAATCTTTTAGGTAGTGAATCAAACCACATTTTGCAGACCAATCGTAGTTCTCCTCTGACTGATGTAATCATTTCCCACACACTCTTGCAGACTTCCAATTTTTTTGAAGCGTTTATATAAGAAAAATCCCACCCTAGAGAAAAATCTGTTTTATGACCACCCACATATGTTAATATTCCAAACCCCCAAGATAATAAAAAAAAAAGTTCAAAGACAAAAAATTTTAAAAAATTAAAAAAAGGAGGGAGAAGATTCTGTGCCAAAAGCATGCGTGTACACTGAAATCCTGATTGCTGTGCCAAACTGCTCACACAATAGCCCTGCCTGGAAGCAGCTGATGTCATCCACATGCAACTTGAGCATCTGAACTTCTGATTTGCTTGATAACTCTTTCCCTTCCTATATAGGGTCACCAAAGATTTCACTACGGATTATACTCCATACAAGGATGGCAAATGCACTGCAATTTTATCCTTTAGCCTCATTGCCAACCAAAGCAGGTAGATTAGTTTGCATTTACTAGTGTAGAACCATTCGTCTGTACAGTATGTCTGCTATAAAACTATATAGACATGTGTTTTTACGTTTAACCATGTGGTGCCCGGTTGTTCCGAGTATTTGAAATGTTAAATTTATGGAAGTTTAATTGACCATGTTACCTGGCAACCTAAAAATAGAAATGTATTAACAATAATGTTAGCAGGGGGTATAGTTGCTATAACTTGTAAGAAAGGCTACATCACATATCCACTGCAGCAATTAACCTTTCAACTAGCTATCGTCTCCAGTACCCTGTGTCTTTCTCTACAGCTTCAGTGACTAGGGTATAGATTTCTTTTCATAATGACTGAAACCCTTTCACTGCCTCATCTATGTTCAAGCTCACAACCTGCTCTTTTCTTAATGCTAATGAAATGCATACAACCCCATTGAAATCACACGCCACATTCATTTCACAAGGTGAAAAAGGTAAAACCTTTCTAGGAAAAGGATGGGGGGGGGGGGGGATTCTGACTCTAAATTACAAATAATGTCAAGGTTTATTATATAGCACAATGAGGATGAAGACTAGGTTTCTGCAATATTTGATGTAGGTATTAAATTGTGCATTTATTAAAGGAATACATCATACATAAAAAGAATTTCATATACAGGTTGAGTATCCCTTATCCAAAATGCTTGGGACCAGAGGTACTTTGGATATGGGATTTTTCCGTATTTTGGAATAATTGCATCCCATAATGAGATATCATGGTGATGGGACCTAAATCTAAGCACAGAATGCATTTATGTTACATATACACCTTATACACACAGCCTGGAGGTAGTTTTAGCCAATATTTTTTATAACATTGTGCAGTAAACAGTGTGTCTACATTCACACAATTCATTTATGTTTCATATACACCTTATACACACAGCCTGAAGGTCATTTAATACAATATTATTAATAACTTTGTGTATTAAACAAAGTTTGTGTACATTAAGCCATCAAAAAACAAAGGTTTCACTATCTCACTCAAAAAGTCCGTATTTCGGAATATTCCGTATTTCGGAATATTTGGATATGGGATACTCAACCTGTATTAGAAAAGAAAAACCCTGCACATAATGGGGCAGATGTATTAAACCTAGAGAAGCAAGAAAGCAGTGATAAGTAGAAGGTGATAACGCACCAGCCAATCAGTACAGGTTTCAAAAATGACAATTAGGAACCGACTGACTGGTGCGTTATCACCTTCCACTTATAATTTTTCCAGGCTTAATACATCTGACCCAGTGTACCTTGTGGAAAACTTACCTGTTAACATAGAATTTTAATTTTAATCATGATGGAGACCCACTAAGAGTAGCTCCAGATAGACCTGCAATATAAAGCTGTTCCAGCATCCTGCACAGCATATACTCACTGGCTGGTGAGCTGTATAGAAACCTACAATGCTGAAGCTTTGATCTATGAGAACCAGTGTGTATACAACAGTCTCTCTCCCTTATATTTGGTGACACTTATGAATAACTACTAAAGAATCTGCATTGACGCCGGAATGAGCACCGGAAACGTGACTTGCGATTTACTGTATATGCTTGGTCTATAGGTGGTTGGAATTCCACCATAAACGGTACACCTCCCATCTATAGGGTGTTAATAGTGGTGGAGGGTACCGAATTGTCATGGTAATACACTAGGAGACGCATATATATATATATATATATATATATATATATATATATATATATATATATATATATATATATATATACATACATACATACATACACACACATATATATATATATATATATATATATATATATATACATACATACACACACATACATACACACATACATATACATACACACAGGTTGAGTATCCCTTATCCAAAATCCCACATTTTTGGGTCCCCTACTGAGATAATGACATATATGTTATATATTATGTGTATATATAGACATATTATATAGATACATAATATAATGTATGTGTGTCATTATCTCAGTAGGGGATTATTTATTAATGCATGCATTTAAAACCTGCACTGCTACCTATGAAAATAAAAAATTCCAAAAGGTACCTCCGTCCCCACAGCCAATGGCAACCAGTATCTGCCATTTCTTGATATCTCAAAGTAAAATCAGTAAATGCATTGCAAGCTGAATATAAGCATTGTAGGAGAAAAGAGAGGACCAATCACTAGCCACAATCTCGTGAGCCCCCTTCCCTCCTCTTCCCAGACTCTAAATTACAGGACACCTTAGAAAAAGCTTTTCCTACATGGTCCAACCTGTCACTAACCATGAGCCAGATTCTCCGTTTGTAGTAAAATGGGCGCAAATTAAGATTGCATTTTTCCATACATATTTAGAGCTGTACACATATGAAGATGCCTCTGGATCTGTATGTTCCTAGCCTGCAACATCAGCATGTAATCGATCATGCCCTACATATATTTTATCCTGACGAAAGGTGTAAATAAAGACACCTGAAACGTTGACATGAAGCTGGCTTGGTGAGCTATTTATTTTTCAAAATCCATTGGAGTGCCGCCCTTTACATTGTTTATATATATATATATATATATATATATATATATATATATATATATACATACATATACATACACACACACACACACACACACAATTGCTGGTCTGAATAAAACCCGACACATCCTCACTGAAATTAGTATGAGAACCCCCCCCCCCCCCCATCACTTCCCTTCCCATCTGCCGCAAGGTTTGATGCATCCACTCTGCAATCGTGCATTTGCTTTCTGGGTTTTGCACAGAACAAAAATCTGCTATGCAAACAGTCCTAGTGCTCAGTTTGCATTAGTCTCCATAACTAACTGTAATAAAGCTTTGCTAGCTTTTGGTGGAGTGTCATTCATACATAGTACTCTCAATTTTGGATTAATTACAAAATGGTGCTTCACAAACACCTAGCCATTAACCAAATGTGCACTCGCACCAGTCCCATCAAAACTTGTGAATGCCCAGTTACGCCCTTTTTTGCCCAAAGCAGAGACGTGACCAAGTTGCATACAACTCTGAGCTGTCCATAAATTGCGTGCATGATTATACAGAGTTGCGTCACTATGGGGGAGCAGGCTGCATGAGGGTGTCACCCTGGGAGGAGGTAATGTCAAAATGCTGGCTCCTACACAGTGACTGGAGCCAGGTGCTGCAGAGTGACATTCTACTGCAGCACTTTGCTCCCATCACAGGGGAAACTACTGTCCAGGCACTCGTTTTTGGGACAGCCTAGCATCTCCAGGAAGGCTAGGCACACGACCTTTGTGATGCAATAGTGAATCCCTGCAAGGCAATGCTTCTTTAAGGTTGGCCACACCCCATTCTGGATGCACATCTGGGAAGGTGTGTGTGCGTGCGTGTGTGCGTGTGCGTGTGGGGGGGGGTATGAAACATACATCAGTCGCCACCAGACCCAGTGACGCCTCTGAGCTTATGCAGTGCTAAACAAAACCGCCACAAAACTGGCTAGCAATGACCTCTGCATCTGCCCATAAATAAACAAATCCCTCTGGCTATCCAAGAAAAAGGCAGAATTGGTTCTCTCGGTCTTTCAAGTCCTTAAAAGTGGATGTTCAATTTGCCAATGGCTATCAATGGACAGTCATACAAAATGTCAATGCTCTGGACCCCCTAACCCAGGGATGGGGAACCTTTGGCCCTCCAGCTGTTGTTGAACTACACATCCCAGAACGCCCTGCAACCGTTTTATAATGGCCAAATAGCAAAACTGTAGCAGGGCATGCTGGTATGTGTAGTTCAACAACAGTTGGAGGGCCGAAGGTTCCCCATCCCTGCCCTAACCCCGCCCACTGCAGTTACACGACCAATAACTGGTGCGGACATAGAACATGTTAAACTAGCAAGTTTTTAGAACAGATGCCAAATAAATCTAGTTCAGAGACTTGTTGAAGGAGCCATATCAATTTCCACAGTGATTTTGTAAAAGTGAGACTGCAATATAGAGCCCTTGTATTGCTTCTTGTAGGTTCTTTATTATGGTTTGCAAAGTATGTCATTTACTGTAGTAAAGTATTTCACTAACTTTTAGCTACATTTTATGTTTAACATGCAATTCCTCAACGTAAGGTGCTGTGGAACCTTGTTGCGCCCTATAAACTACTGAGAATTTCAAGGACGCATACTAATCTGCTACATTTTACAAAAAGTAAAAATCTTTCTGTTAAAACATTTCTGCACTGTAGCTTAACATGCTTTGAAAACAAGGTACCATTAAGCAAACCTAAAGCTGCACAGGGTGCCTAAAACATTGAAAAAATATCATAAAATAACTTATCTATGCAGCATGCCCACTTGAGGTTCTGTCCGCTGGTATGGAGAAACAGCCGACAGCCTTTCAAGAGTATCAGAATATTTTTACTTTTTCAAAGCACACCTAAGCCAAACAGCTTTTATTGAGAAATTCAGAAAAAATAGGATTTTAATTACCTACTGGTAAATCCTTTTCTCGTAGTCCGTAGAGGATACTGGGGTCCATTTAGTACCATGGGGGTGTAGACTGGTCCACTAGGAGCCATGGGCACTTTAAGAATTTGATAGTGTGGGCTGGCTCCTCCCACCAGACTCAGTCTAGGCAACTGTGCCCGAGGAGACGGACATAGTTTGAGAGAAGGATAGATAAGAAAAGTGGTGAGATTCCGAACCAGCGCGCGCGCGCGCACACACACACACACACACACACACACACACACACACACACAAACAAACAAACAAACAAAGAGGAAAGCCAAGCTAACCAAACTTGAAACAGGGACAACAACAGCTGAACCAACATTACTTAACCAAGTTTCAGTGCAGGAAGGATGAAGCACTGGGCGGGCGCCCAATATCCTCTATGGACTACGAGAAAAGGATTTACCAGTAGGCAATTAAAATTATATTTTCTCTTACGTCCTAGAGGATACTGGGGTCTATTTAGTACCATGGGGATGTACCAAAGCTCCCAAACCAGGTGGAAGAGTACTGATGTTCCTGCAGAACTGATTGACTAAACTGAAGGTCCTCAGAGGACAAAGTATCGAACTCGTAGAACTTCGCTAACGTGTTCGAACCTGACCAAGTAGCTGCTCGGAAGAGCTGCAAAGCAGAGACACCCCGGGCAGCCGCCCAGGAAGAACCCACCGACCTAGTAGAGTGGGCCTGTACAGATTTTGGACATGGCAAACTTGCCGTGTAATAAGCATGCTGGATAGTAAGTTTGATCCAGCGTGCAATTGTCTGCTTTGAAGCAGGACACCCAATCTTCTTGGGATCATAAAGAACAAACAGCGAGTACGGCTTTCTGTGACGAGCTGTTCTTTTCACATACACCTTCAAAGCCCTCACGACATCCAAAGACTTTGAAGTAGCAGAGGTGTCGGTGACAATCGGAACTACAAAAGTTTGGTTGATGTGAAACACAGACACCACCTTAGGAAGAAATTGCTGACAAGTTCTGAGTTCAGCTCTGTACTCATGGAAAATTAAATAGGGACTTTTGTGAGACAAAGCCCCCAGCTCCAACACACGTCTTGCTGAAGCCAAGGCCAACAGTGTGACGGTCTTCCACGTAAGAGAATTTACGGCCACCTCCTGTAACGGCTCAAACCAGTCTGATTGGAGCAAATGCAGCACCACATCGAGATCCCAAGGTGCCGTGGGAGGCACAAAGGGAGGTTGGATGTGCAGAACACCTTTCAAGAATGTCTGGACCTCAGGGAGAGAAGCCAATTGTTTCTGAAATAAAATGGACAAGACCGAAATTTGGACTTTTGTGGAGCCCAGACGTAGGCCCACATCCACTCCTGCTTGTAGAAAAAGCAGGAAACGTCCCAGATGGAATTCCACCGCAGAAAATTTTCTGCTCTCACACAAAGACGTATTTCTTCCAAATACAATGGTAATGCTTAGACGTTAACCCCTTCCTGGCTTGGATAATAGGTACGGAATTCTGTTCACTCCCTGTTTGCGGAGTAGAAACATCATCTCTGCCATAACCTTGGTGAACACCCTCTGTGCCGTGTAGAGACCAAATGGCAGGGCCTGGAACTGGTCGTGACAGTCTTGCAGTGCAAACCGTAGGTAAGCCTGATGAGGTGGCCAGATCAGAAAGTGAAGGTGCGCATCCTTGATATCCAGAGACACTAGGAATTCCCCCTCCTCCAGACCTGAGATCACCGCTCTTAGAGACTCCATCTTGAATTTGAATACTCGTAAGTACGGGTTCATCGACTTGAGGTGCAAAATTGGTCTTACCAAACCATCCGGATTTGGTACTACAAACAAGTTGGAATAGTACACCTTGTTTAGCTGATGAGGTGGAACTGGAACAATGACGCAAGTCTGTACCAGTTTTTGGATGGCATGTTGTAAAGTTATACTACTTGCCTTTTGTGAAACTGGCAAGCCTGATTTGAAGAATCTGTGAGGTGGGAGCTCTTGGAACTCCAGTCTGTAGCCCTGGCACGAATTTGACCAGGTTTGACTGAAGATTTATAGGCGAGCTCTCACCTAACAGCCTTCCAAGCATTGCGGTCCACAGTCATGCTGAAGTCTTCGAGGAAGCAGGGCATGAGCTCTGTTCCTGAGCACCTGCTATTGCTGGTTTGCGTGGTTTACCTCTTGCGCCGCTGGAGGACGTAGAAGCACCTCTGGATTTGCCCTTGAACTTGGCCGCCCGAAAGGACTAACTTAGAAGCTGAATAAGTCTTCTTGGTTGGGGAGGCTGTGGAAGGAAGATACGTAGACAGATCCATTTGTCTAGTTCATCTCCAAACAAAGCCTCTCTTGTGAATGGGAGGCCTTCCACGCCTTTCCTGGAATCTGCTTCAGCAGTCCACTGGCGTAACCACAAGCCTCTGCGTGCCGACACTGCCATAGCAGTGGTGCGTGCGTTAAGCATGCCTATTTCCTTTATGGCTTCCACCATAAAGTTCGCAGAGTCCTGTATATGCTGCAGGAGTAAGACAACATCCCCCCTAGATAAGGAATCTAACCCCTCAATTAGGTTACCTGACCATTTTGTAATGGCTTTAGTGATCCACGCGCATGCAATAGTGGGTCTTTGGGCCACCCCAGCAGCTGTGTACAATGATTTGAGTGTAGTCTCAATTTTACGATCAACCATGTCTTTCAGGGAGGCTGCACCAGGAACAGGCAATACTATTTTACGTGATAGCCTAGAGACTGATGCATCCACTATCGGTGGATTTTCCCATTTTTCCCTATCCTCCAGGGGAAAAGGAAAAGATGAGAGCAACCTTTTAGGGATCTGAAACTTCTTATCAGGATTAACCCAAGGTTCTTCAAACAGGGTATTCAATTCCTTTGACACAGGAAAAGTAACGGAGGACTTCTTTTTTACATTAAAATAAGATTCCTCACACTCCTCTGACACCTTATCAGGAATATGCAGAACATCTCTGATAGCCTCTATAAGAGCCTCTGTTCCCCGTGACAGAGCTGCACCCCCCCTTCTGAGCCCACCTCCCCCTCTGCCATGTCTGACCTGTCAGAGTCAGACAGCAGGATATGGGCCAGAGATCACTTTTGCGGGACAAATGGGAGAGGACTGAGACGTTGTCTTGGGGACAGAGTCTCAGTTCATAAACTCATTCACAGTCTGTTTTAAGTATTGCGTCTCTTTCTCATTGCGGGACAATTTTGTAGAAAGAGTTGAGATCATTCCCTTTAGAGAATTAACCCATTTCGGTTCAGCCCCGCTAGTTTGTGAACCCTGAGTACCCAGTAGTGAGCACCCTGGTGAAGAGGAATACTCTGCGGTACAAGACACACACTCTTTGCCTGACAAAGTAATGTGACAGCACACAGAGGAAAGGTTAAGCACAATTAACCCACAAAGAGCCCTTCAGGGAGACACAGATGTTTGGATCCAGCCCCCACCGCGCCCTTATCCCTAATGCCAAGCTTAACCGGGTCACAGACCAAGTACCCTGAAAGGGGACTTAGTACACTAGTAATCGCTCCCCCCCTGCTATGACCCCCTGGTACCGCTGAGGTAATTTGGAGTCACACTGGAGGAGCTGCGCGTCCCTGTCCTGTCAGCGTTTCCATTGCAGAGGGAAAATGGCGCTGGTGAGCTGCTAGATCCTCTCATAGTGAAGCTCTACCCCTTCAATGGCGCGCGGTCTTCCCATTTTTTTTATACTGGCTGAGGAATCTGGTGCTTAAAATGGAGAAAACAGTTTTAAGGCTTTTGTGCCAGTATGGGTGCTGTGTACAGTGTACGGGGACACAGTTGTGTACTGTGTCCGGAAACACATCCCGCCTCGTTTAGAAGCCGTGCGTCACCATACCCTGCCGCCATAATGGGCGGTGCCCCGCTAGCCGGGACGCCGGTTCAGTACTCACTACTCTTCTTGCTCTGTTAGGGGTGGCGGCGTGCTGCGGGACTATGCAGTCACTGTGATGGAATTGCGAATAGGTCCCTCAGGAGCTCAGTGTCCTGTCAGCGGGGAACAGGACCATTAACGCTTCAAGAGGGTGGGCCGTTCCCGCCCCCCTTAAGTCCCAAAAAGCAGGCAGGCTGGTGCCCTCCAGCCCTGCCTGAAAAATAAGAATTTACTTACCGATAATTCTATTTCTCGGAGTCCGTAGTGGATGCTGGGGTTCCTGAAAGGACCATGGGGAATAGCGGCTCCGCAGGAGACAGGGCACAAAAAGTAAAGCTTTACGATCAGGTGGTGTGTACTGGCTCCTCCCCCTATGACCCTCCTCCAAGCCTCAGTTAGGTACTGTGCCCGGACGAGCGTACACAATAAGGAAGGATTTATGAATCCCGGGTAAGACTCATACCAGCCACACCAATCACACCGTACAACCTGTGATCTAAACCCAGTTAACAGTATGATAACAGCGGAGCCTCTGAAAAGATGGCTCACAACAATAATAACCCGATTTTTGTAACTATGTACAAGTAATGCAGATAATCCGCACTTGGGATGGGCGCCCAGCATCCACTACGGACTCCGAGAAATAGAATTATCGGTAAGTAAATTCTTATTTTCTCTATCGTCCTAGTGGATGCTGGGGTTCCTGAAAGGACCATGGGGATTATACCAAAGCTCCCAAACGGGCGGGAGAGTGCGGATGACTCTGCAGCACCGAATGAGAGAACTCCAGGTCCTCCTTAGCCAGGGTATCAAATTTGTAGAATTTTACAAACGTGTTCTCCCCCGACCACGTAGCCGCTCGGCAGAGTTGTAATGCCGAGACCCCTCGGGCAGCCGCCCAAGAAGAACCCACCTTCCTTGTGGAGTGGGCTTTTACCGATTTTGGCTGTGGCAGGCCTGCCACAGAATGTGCAAGCTGAATCGTACTACAAATCCAGCGAGCAATAGTCTGCTTAGACGCAGGAGCGCCCAACTTGTTGGGAGCATATAGTATAAACAGCGAGTCAGATTTCCTGACTCCAGCTGTCCTTGAAATGTATATTTTTAAAGCTCTGACAACGTCCAACAACTTGGAGTCCTCCAAGTCGCTTGTAGCCGCAGGCACTACAATAGGTTGGTTCAGATGAAATGCTGACACCACCTTAGGGAGAAAATGCGGACGAGTCCGCAGTTCTGCCCTGTCCGAATGGAAAATCAGATATGGGCTTTTGTAAGATAAAGCTGCCAGTTCTGACACTCTCCTGGCCGAAGCCAGGGCTAGTAGCATGGTCACTTTCCATGTGAGATATTTCAAATCCACAGTTTTTAGTGGTTCAAACCAATGAGATTTGAGAAAGTCCAAAACAACATTGAGATCCCACGGTGCCACTGGAGGCACCACAGGGGGCTGTATATGCAGCACTCCCTTAACAAAAGTCTGGACTTCAGGAACTGAAGCCAATTCTTTTTGGAAGAAAATCGACAGGGCCGAAATTTGAACCTTAATAGATCCCAATTTGAGACCCATAGACAATCCTGATTGCAGGAAATGTAGGAATCGACCCAGTTGAAATTCCTTCGTCGGAGCACTCCGATCCTCGCACCACGCAACATATTTTCGCCAAATGCGGTGATAATGTTGCGCGGTTACTTCCTTCCTTGCTTTAATCAAAGTAGGAATGACTTCTTCCGGCATGCCTTTTTCCTTTAGGATCCGGCGTTCACCCGCCATGCCGTCAAACGCAGCCGCGGTAAGTCTTGAAACAGACAGGGACCCTGCTGAAGCAAGTCCCTTCTCAGAGGTAGAGGCCACGGATCTTCCGTGATCATCTCTTGAAGTTCCGGGTACCAAGTCCTTCTTGGCCAATCCGGAACCACTAGTATCGTTCTTACGCCTCTCTGCCGTATAATTCTCAATACTTTTGGTATGAGAGGCAGAGGAGGAAACACATACACCGACTGGTACACCCAAGGCGTTACCAGCGCGTCCACAGCTATTGCCTGCGGATCTCTTGACCTGGCGCAATACCTGTCCAGTTTTTTGTTGAGGCGAGACGCCATCATGTCCACCATTGGTCTTTCCCAACGGGTTACCAGCATGTGGAAAACTTCTGGATTAAGTCCCCACTCTCCCGGGTGAAGGTCGTGTCTGCTGAGGAAGTCTGCTTCCCAGTTGTCCACTCCCGGGATGAACACTGCTGACAGTGCTATCACATGATTCTCTGCCCAGCGAAGAATCCTTGCAGCTTCTGCCATTGCACTCCTGCTTCTTGTGCCGCCCTGTCTGTTCACATGGGCGACTGCCGTGATGTTGTCCGACTGGATCAACACCGGTTTTCCTTGAAGCAGAGGTTCTGCCTGGCTTAGAGCATTGTAGATTGCTCTTAGTTCCAGAATGTTTATGTGAAGAGACGTTTCCAGGCTCGACCACATGCCCTGGAAGTTTCTTCCTTGTGTGACTGCTCCCCAGCCTCTCAGGCTGGCGTCCGTGGTCACCAGGATCCAATCCTGTATGCCGAATCTGCGGCCCTCCAATAGATGAGCACTCTGCAACCACCACAGAAGAGATACCCTTGTCCTTGGAGACAGGGTTATCCGCTGGTGCATCTGAAGATGCGACCCTGACCATTTGTCCAACAGATCCCTCTGGAAAATTCTTGCGTGGAATCTGCCGAATGGAATTGCTTCGTAAGAAGCCACCATTTTTCCCAGGACTCTTGTGCATTGATGTACAGACACCTTTCCTGGTTTTAGGAGGTTCCTGACAAGCTCGGATAACTCCTTGGCTTTTTCCTCCGGGAGAAAAACCTTTTTCTGAACCGTGTCCAGAATCATCCCTAGGAACAGCAGACGTGTTGTCGGAATTAACTGGGATTTTGGAATATTCAGAATCCACCCGTGCTGTTTTAGCACTTCTTGAGACGGTGCTAATCCCATCTCTAGCTGTTCTCTGGACCTTGCCCTTATTAGGAGATCGTCCAAGTATGGGATAATTAATACGCCTTTTCTTCGAAGAAGAATCATCATCTCGGCCATTACCTTGGTAAAGACCCGAGGTGCCGTGGACAATCCGAACGGCAGCGTCTGAAACTGATCGTGACAGTTCTGTACGACGAACCTGAGGTACCCCTGGTGTGAGGGGTAAATTGGAACGTGGAGATACGCATCCTTGATGTCCAAGGATACCATAAAGTCCCCTTCTTCCAGGTTCGCTATCACTGCTCTGAGTGACTCCATCTTGAACTTGAACTTCTTTATGTACAGGTTCAAGGATTTCAGATTTAGAATAGGTCTTACCGAGCCATCCGGCTTCGGTACCACAAATAGAGTGGAATAATACCCCTTTCCTTGTTGTAAAAGGGGTACCTTGACTATCACCTGCTGAGAGTACAGCTTGTGAATGGCTTCCAAGACCGTCACCCTGTCGGAGGGGGACGTTGGTAAAGCAGACTTCAGGAAACGGCGAGGTGGATCCGTCTCTAGTTCCAACCTGTACCCCTGAGATATTATCTGCAGGATCCAGGGATCTACCTGCGAGTGAGCCCACTGCGCGCTGAAATTCTTGAGACGACCCCCCACCGCCCCCGAGTCCGCTTGAGAAGCCCCAGCGTCATGCTGAGGCTTTTGTAGAAGCGGGGGAGGGCTTCTGTTCCTGGGAAGGAGCTGCCTGTTGCTGTCTCTTCCCCCTTCCTCTGCCTCGTGGCAGATATGAATATCCCTTTGCTCTCTTGTTTTTAAAGGAACGAAAGGGCTGCGGTTGAAAAGTCGGTGTCTTTTTCTGTTGGGGAGTGACTTGAGGTAAAAAGGTGGATTTCCCGGCTGTAGCCGTGGCCACCAAATCCGATAGACCGACACCAAATAACTCCTCCCCTTTATACGGCAAAACTTCCATATGCCGTTTTGAGTCCGCATCGCCTGACCACTGTCGCGTCCATAAACTTCTTCTGGCCGAAATGGACATAGCACTTACCCGTGATGCCAGTGTGCAGATATCCCTCTGTGCATCACGCATATAAAGAAATGCATCCTTTATTTGCTCTAAAGACAGTAAAACATTGTCCCTATCCAGGGTATCAATATTTTCAATCAGGGACTCTGACCAAGCTACCCCAGCACTGCACATCCAGGCTGTCGCTATAGCTGGTCGTAGTATAACACCTGTATGTGTGTATATACTTTTTTGGATATTTTCCATCCTCCTATCTGCTGGATCTTTAAGTGCGGCCGTCTCAGGAGAGGGTAACGCCACTTGTTTTGATAAGCGTGTGAGCGCCTTGTCCACCCTAGGAGGTGTTTCCCAGCGCGCCCTAACCTCTGGCGGGAAAGGGTATAAAGCCAATAACTTCTTTGAAATTAGCATTTTTTTATCGGGGGCAACCCACGCTTCATCACACACCTCATTTAATTCATCTGATTCAGGAAAAACTATAGGTAGTTTTTTCACACCCCACATGATACCCTGTTTTGTGGTACCTGTAGTATCAGCAATATGTAACGCCTCCTTCATTGCCAAAATCATATAACGTGTGGCCCTACTAGAAAATACGGTTGATTCGTCACCGTCGCCACTGGAATCAGTGCCTGTGTCTGGGTCTGTGTCGACCGACTGAGGCAAAGGGCGTTTTACAGCCCCTGACGGTGTTTGAGGCGCCTGGACAGGCACTCATTGATTGTCCGGCCGTCTCATGTCGTCAAACGACTGCTTTAGCGTGTTGACACTATCCCGTAATTCCATAAATAAAGGCATCCATTCTGGTGTCGACCCCCTAGGAGGTGACATCCCCATATTTGGCAATTGCTCCGCCTCCACACCAATATCGTCCTCATACATGTCGACACACACGTACCGACACACAGCAGACACACAGGGAATGCTCTTAACGAAGACAGGACCCCACTAGCCCTTTGGGGAGACAGAGGGAGAGTTTGCCAGCACACACCAAAAGCGCTATATATGACAGGGATAGCCTTATAATAAGTGCTCCCTGTATAGCTGCTTTAATAATATAGTTTTGCCACAATTTTGCCCCCCCTCTCTTGTTTTACCCTGTTTCTGTAGTGCAGTGCAGGGGAGAGCCTGGGAGCCTTCCTGACCAGCGGAGCTGTGTGAGGAAAATGGCGCTGTGTGCTGAGGAGATAGGCCCCGCCCCTTTTTCGGCGGGCTCGTCTCCCGCTCTTTAGTGGATTCTGGCAGGGGTTAAATATCTCCATATAGCCCCCGGAGGCTATATGTGAGGTATTTTTAGCCAAAAAAGGTTTTCATTTGCCTCCCAGGGCGCCCCCCTCCCAGCGCCCTGCACCCTCAGTGACTGCCGTGTGAAGTGTGCTGAGAGGAAAATGGCGCACAGCTGCAGTGCTGTGCGCTACCTTAAGAAGACTGAGGAGTCTTCTGCCGCCGATTCTGGACCTCTTCTCGTTTCAGCATCTGCAAGGGGGCCGGCGGCGAGGCTCCGGTGACCATCCAGGCTGTACCTGTGATCGTCCCTCTGGAGCTAATGTCCAGTAGCCAAGAAGCCAATCCATCCTGCACGCAGGTGAGTTCACTTCTTCTCCCCTAAGTCCCTCGTTGCAGTGATCCTGTTGCCAGCAGGACTCACTGTAAAATAAAAAACCTAAGCTAAACTTTTCTAAGCAGCTCTTTAGGAGAGCCACCTAGATTGCACCCTTCTCGGCCGGGCACAAAAATCTAACTGAGGCTTGGAGGAGGGTCATAGGGGGAGAAGCCAGTACACACCACCTGATCGTAAAGCTTTACTTTTTGTGCCCTGTCTCCTGCGGAGCCGCTATTCCCCATGGTCCTTTCAGGAACCCCAGCATCCACTAGGACGATAGAGAAATAACAAATATATAAAATAAATGCAGAACACTCTTCAGGAGCTTCCTTCAGCGTGACCGGCTCCTCCGGGCACATTTTCTAAACTGAGTCTGGTAGGAGGGGCATAGAGGGAGGAGCCAGCCCACACTATCAAATTCTTAAAGTGCCCATGGCTCCTAGTGGAACCGTCTATACCCCATGGTACTAAATGGATCCCAGTATTCTCTAGGACGCAAGATATTTTTTTTTTAAATAAATATATAAAATTGTGCTTATATGTCATCCTTAGGTTCAGGTATGTGGTGAGGGACAAGATTGGCTTCTGTTTGTCCAGAAAGTTTATGACTGGTAGCCACAAGCACTGGTTTTGCCCAAGACATTGACCATAGGTAATTTTATTTGGTCCAGGACCATCAACACGTTGCACACCTGCAAGTGTCCTAAGGCACCCAGTTTGGGAACAACGGAGCTAAACTCGCATAAAAGGCTACAGTCCTCAGTGCCAGTAAAGGACTGATGAACTGACGAGAGAAGTCACAGCTATCACTTCCCAGTGCTACACTTTGGGGGAGACTTAATGCTGCGCAATGTTGGGATGCACAATGCCATATCTATAATGGATGCAGGGTGTGTGGTACACACAGGCTCCTGGGTCAGGGTTGGCCCACACCACACACATCACCTATTTCTTCAATACTGTATTTTCTCACCTCTTGTTGGTTGGTAGTGGCAAGCTTTTCAATGGTCTTATTTTCCAAGTCACCTCTAGATTTTAGGTCTGACCTTTACTCCCTCGTATAATGTGCCCGTTTTTTTATCATTGGAAATATATCTTCCTAGTGTACATCATTAATACTTACAGGCACCCGTTCATCAGTGCTTCTGAAAACTACATTCAAATGTTGGCAGCTATGAGGTCTGTAGTACAGTCAAAGAAAAGTGCAGGCTTAATGACCAATCATAGCCAATATTCTCCATTTATAAATATATCCAACCCAATAGTTGCTTAAGAATGATCAGATCCCTACATTATATATTGCCACTGTTCCTCCAGTTCTACCAGACCTGGAATGTAAACTGCTCTCCTGGGAGAAGTCAACAAATTTGGCAGTTTCCGGGAGAAGAGGGAAGTATGACCCAATAGACAACACTTCTCAACTTTACAAAGTATCTCATGCACTACCCCAGTTTATATCTAAATGACAAGTACCCTTTTCACTCAAAGCTTTACGTTCTACTTTATTAGTAAATATTTAACATAACTGTTTTTCTGAATTTGTGTTTATGTATTATTTAGTAAAGTAGGAATTTAGTTTAGTGTTAACTGAAACATGTTCAAGCAGCATAAGGCGTATATGCACCTTGCTAAGGGGATGCAGTTAAAAAATACCAGCTGTCGGGATCCCGGTGTTCAGGAAACCGATGCCGGAATCCCAACAGCCAGTGAAATACAGACGTCCGGAATCCCAACTACCGCCGGGTATTCCCACTCTGTGGGTCCACGCCAACCAAGTGGGAATATAACCTGTGGAGAGCTAAGCGAGCCACCGGGCCCAAAGCGTGGCAAGCGCAGCAAGCCCACGATGGAATGTGCTGCCAGTATTCAGACAGATGGGATGACGTTGTCAGCATGCTGACGGTCGGCATCCCGTCTGTCGGTAAAACGTATGAATTTCGTGCTGAGAACCATTGATACAGAGCTGGACAAACGTAAAACTGGAATTTAAGGGCACTCCTTACAAAAGTAGGAAATGTAAAAACTATGCCCACAAAATAAAATACTTAAAGTCCACATATTGGCTAAGATACCTGTTGAGCATGCAAAAAATTCACTAGGAAAAAGAGAGGTATCTCATTAACAGATATATTACATGCGTGGTCCAAGTTTTTATTTGTTTTCTCACATTCTGTTAAAGATACATAGGGGTATATGCAATTGCGGTCGAATTGCCGCAAATGTCGAAAAATGGGGCATTTTCGACACATAAAAAATATTCGACAATGCAATACAGTACTTTTCGACAAAAAAAACTGACGTTTCAGATTCAACTTTTTAAAATTCGACAGTTGTCAAATTCGACATGTCTGCAATGGTAAAAAATGCGGCTTTTCGACAAAAGTATATTCAATTGAAGAATGTCGATTCAACAACCGTGCTTTTCGACAGTAATTTCGTCAATTTCATTCCGCCTCACTTTGCTGGCTGAATCTAATAAAAAAATGTAAAAACATGTTTTTTTTTTGTGTTTTTTTTTACTGATAATAGCATATCTATTTATATTAGAAGGGATTATGTACTTGGTTTGTCTATTAGGAGACACAAGTATTATTTATATATTTTTTAAAAGAATATTTTTTTTTTTTAACCGACTAGAATAGAGAGAGCATGGTTTTCAGTGGGAAGGGGTGGGAATGGATTAAAATCAAGAAAAAAAAATGCGTGGGGTCCCCCCTCCTAAGCATAACCAGCCTCGGGCTCTTTGAGCCGGTCCTGGTTATAAAAATACGGGGGGGAAATTGACAGGGGATCCCCCGTATTTTTAGAACCAGCACCGGGCTCTGCGTCCGGTCCTGGTGCCAAAAAATAAGATTTTACTTACCGATAAATCTATTTCTCGTAGTCCGTAGTGGATGCTGGGACTCCGTAAGGACCATGGGGAATAGCGGCTCCGCAGGAGACAGGGCACAAAATAAAAGCTTAAGGATCAGGTGGTGTGCACTGGCTCCTCCCCCTATGACCCTCCTCCAAGCCTCAGTTAGGATACTGTGCCCGGACGAGCGTACATAATAAGGAAGGATATTGAATCCCGGGTAAGACTCATACCAGCCACACCAATAACACCGTACAACTCGTGATCTGAACCCAGTTAACAGTATGATAAACGCAAAGGAGCCTCTGAAAAGATGGCTCACAACAATAATAACCCGAATTTTTGTAACATTAACTATATACAAGTATTGCAGACAATCCGCACTAGGGATGGGCGCCCAGCATCCACTACGGACTACGAGAAATAGATTTATCGGTAAGTAAAATCTTATTTTCTCTGACGTCCTAGTGGATGCTGGGACTCCGTAAGGACCATGGGGATTATACCAAAGCTCCCAAACGGGCGGGAGAGTGCGGATGACTCTGCAGCACCGAATGAGAGAACTCCAGGTCCTCCTCAGCCAGGGTATCAAATTTGTAGAATTTAGCAAACGTGTTTGCCCCTGACCAAGTAGCTGCTCGGCAAAGTTGTAAAGCCGAGACCCCTCGGGCAGCCGCCCAAGATGAGCCCACTTTCCTTGTGGAATGGGCTTTTACTGATTTTGGTTGTGGCAATCCTGCCACAGAATGTGCAAGCTGAATTGTACTACAAATCCAACGAGCAATCGTCTGCTTTGAAGCAGGAGCACCCAGCTTGTTGGGTGCATACAGGATAAACAGCGAGTCAGATTTTCTGACTCCAGCCGTCCTGGAAACATATATTTTCAAGGCCCTGACAACGTCAAGCAACTTAGAGTCCTCTAAGTCCCTGGTAGCCGCAGGTACCACAATAGGTTGGTTCATGTGAAATGCAGAAACCACCTTAGGTAGAAATTGAGGACGAGTCCTCAATTCCGCCCTGTCAGAATGAAAAATTAAGTAAGGGCTTTTATATGATAAAGCCGCCAATTCTGACACACGCCTGGCTGAAGCCAAGGCTAACAGCATCGACACCTTCCATTTGAGATATTTTAAGTCCACAGTGGAAAGTGGTTCAAACCAATGTGACTTTAGAAAACTCAACACAACATTGAGATCCCAAGGTGCCACTGGAGGCACAAAAGGAGGCTGTATGTGCAGCACCCCTTTTACAAAAGTCTGAACTTCAGGTACTGAAGCCAGTTCTTTCTGGAAGAAAATCGACAGGGCCGAAATTTGAACCTTAATGGACCCCAATTTTAGGCCCATAGACAGTCCTGTTTGCAGGAAATGAAGGAAACGACCCAGTTGAAATTCCTCTGCAGGGGCCTTCTTGGCCTCACACCACGCAACATATTTACGCCAAATGCGGTGATAATGTTTTGCGGTTACGTCCTTCCTGGCTTTGACCAGAGTAGGGATGACTTCTTCTGGAATGCCTTTTTCCCTCAGGATCCGGCGTTCAACCGCCATGCCGTCAAACGCAGCCGCGGTAAGTCTTGGAACAGACAAGGCCCCTGCAGTAGCAGGTCCTTTCTTAGAGGTAGAGGCCACGGTTCGTCCGTGAGCATCTCTTGAAGTTCCGGGTACCAAGTCCTTCTTGGCCAATCCGGAACCACGAGTATAGTTCTTACTCCTCTCCTTCTTATGATTCTCAGTACTTTTGGTATGAGAGGCAGAGGAGGGAACACATACACTGACTGGTACACCCACGGCGTTACCAGAGCGTCCACTGCTATTGCCTGAGGGTCCCTTGACCTGGCGCAATATCTGTCCAGTTTTTTGTTTAGACGTGACGCCATCATGTCCACCTTTGGTTTTTCCCAATGGTTTACAATCAGGTGGAAGACTTCTGGGTGAAGTCCCCACTCTCCCGGGTGAAGGTCGTGTCTGCTGAGGAAGTCTGCTTCCCAGTTGTCCACTCCCGGAATGAACACTGCTGACAGTGCTATCACATGATTTTCCGCCCAGCGAAAAATCCTTGCAGCTTCTGCCATTGCCCTCCTGCTTCTCGTGCCGCCCTGTCTGTTTACGTGGGCGACTGACGTGATGTTGTCCGATTGGATCAACACCGCCTGACCCTGAAGCAGAGGTTTTGCTTGACTTAGGGCATTGTAAATGGCCCTTAGTTCCAGAATGTTTATATGAAGAGATGTTTCCATGCTTGACCACAAGCCCTGGAAATTCCTTCCCTGTGTGACTGCTCCCCAGCCTCTCAGGCTGGCATCCGTGGTTACCAGGATCCAATCCTGAATGCCAAATCTGCGGCCCTCTAGTAGATGAGCACTCTGCAGCCACCACAGGAGAGACACCCTTGTCCTTGGCGACAGGGTTATCCGCTGATGCATCTGCAGATGCGATCCGGACCATTTGTCCAGTAGATCCCACTGAAACGTTCTTGCATGGAATCTTCCGAATGGAATCGCTTCGTAAGAAGCCACCATTTTTCCCAGGACCCTCGTGCACTGATGCACTGAGACCTGTCCTGGTTTTAGGAGGTTCCTGACTAGCTCGGATAACTCCCTGGCCTTCTCCTCCGGGAGAAACACCTTCTTCTGGACTGTGTCCAGAATCATTCCTAGGAACAGTAGACGGGTCGTTGGAATCAGCTGCGATTTTGGAATATTTAGAATCCACCCGTGCTGACGTAACACTACCTGAGATAGTGCTACTCCGACTTCTAACTGTTCCCTGGATCTTGCCCTTATCAGGAGATCGTCCAAGTAAGGGATAATTAAAATGCCTTTTCTTCGTAGAAGAATCATCATTTCGGCCATTACCTTGGTAAAGACCCGAGGTGCCGTGGACAATCCAAACGGCAGCGTCTGAAACTGATAATGACAGTTTTGTACTACAAACCTGAGGTACCCTTGGTGAGAAGGGTATATTGGGACGTGGAGATAAGCATCTTTGATGTCCAGAGACACCATATAGTCCCCTTCTTCCAGGTTCGCTATCACTGCTCTGAGTGACTCCATCTTGAATTTGAACCTTTTTATGTAAGTGTTCAAGGATTTCAGATTTAAAATTGGTCTCACCGAGCCGTCCGGCTTCGGTACCACAAACAGCGTGGAATAATACCCCTTTC
Organism: Pseudophryne corroboree; assembly: GCF_028390025.1. NCBI lineage: Eukaryota > Metazoa > Chordata > Amphibia > Anura > Myobatrachidae > Pseudophryne > Pseudophryne corroboree. Next base: position 349,592,574 of record NC_086448.1, on the reverse strand, counting down.
CCTGTTGCAGGAGGGGTACCTTGATTATCACCTGCTGGGAATACAGCTTGTGAATGGCTTCCAAAACTGCCTCCCTGTCGGAGGGAGACTTTGGTAAAGCAGACTTCAGGAACCGATGAGGGGGAAACGCCTCGAATTCCAGTTTGTACCCCTGCGATACTACCTGTAGAATCCAGGGATCCACTTGCGAGTGAGCCCACTGCGCGTTGAAATTCTTGAGACGGGCCCCCACCATATCTGAGTCTGCTTGTAAAGCCCCAGCGTCATGCTGAAGACTTGGCAGAAGCAGGGGAGGGCTTCTGCTCCTGGGAAGCGGCTGCATGGTGCAGTCTTTTTCCTCTTCCTCTGCCCCGGGGCAGAAAGGAGTGGCCTTTTGCTCGCTTGTACTTATGGGAACGAAAGGACTGAGTTTGAAAAGACGGTGTCTTTTTCTGCTGATGTGGAGTGACCTGGGGTAAAAAGGTGGATTTTCCAGCCGTTGCCGTGGCCACCAGGTCCGATAGACCAGCCCCAAATAACTCCTCCCCTTTATACGGCAATACTTCCATGTGCCGTTTGGAATCCGCATCCCCTGACCACTGTCGCGTCCATAACGCTCTTCTGGCAGAGATGGACATAGCACTTACTCTTGATGCCAGGGTGCAAATATCCCTCTGTGCATCACGCATATATAGTAATGCATCCTTTAAATGTTCTATAGTTAACAAAATATTGTCCCTATCCAGGGTATCAATATTCTCGGTCAGGGAATCCGACCATGCGACTCCAGCACTGCACATCCAGGCTGAGGCGATTGCTGGTCGCAGTATAACACCAGTATGTGTGTATATACTTTTTAGGATATTTTCCTGCCTTCTATCAGCTGGTTCTTTGAGGGTAGCCGTATCAGGAGACGGTAACGCTACTTGTTTTGATAAACGTGTGAGCGCCTTATCTACCCTAGGGGGTGTTTCCCAACGCGCCCTAACCTCTGGCGGGAAAGGATATAATGCTAATAATTTTTTAGAAATTATCTGTTTTTTATCGGGGGAAACCCACGCTTTTTCACACCTCATTTATTTCCTCTGACTCAGGAAAAAATATTGGTAGTTTTTTCTCACCCCACATAATACCCTTCTTTGTGGTACTTGTAGTGTCAGAAAGGTTCAATGCCTCTTTCATTGCCGTGATCATGTAACGTGTGGCCCTACTGGACATTACGTTTGTCTCGTCACCGTCGACACTAGACTCAGTATCTGTGTCAGGGTCTGTGTCGACCCACTGAGGTAACGGGCGTTTTAGCGCCCCTGACGGTGTTTTAGACGCCTGGACAGGCACTAATTGATTTGCCGGCTGTCTCATGTCGTCAACAGTTTTTTGCAAATTGCTGACATTATCACTTAATTGTTTAAATACAATCATCCAGTCAGGTGTCGACTCCCTAGGGGGTGACATCGCCAACACAGGCAACTGCTCCGCCTCCACATCATTTTCCTCCTCATACATGTCGACACACGCGTACCGACACACAGCACACACACCGGGAATGCTCTGATAGAGGACAGGACCCCACTTAGCCCTTTGGAGAGACAGAGGGAGAGTCTGCCAGCACACACCCAGCGCTATATATATATATATATACAGGGATAACCTTATATAAGTGTTACTCCCTTATAGCTGCTGTTAATATATTTATTTGCTGCCAAACGTGCCCCCCCTTCTCTTTTTTACCCTGATTCTGAAGCAGGACTGCAGGGGAGAGTCAGGGAGCCGTCCTTCCAGCGGAGCTGTGAGGGAAAATGGCGCTTGTGTGCTGAGGAGATAGGCTCCGCCCCTTCACGACGTCCTTATCTCCCGCTTTTTTGTGTAAAATGGCAGGGGATTAAAATACATCCATATAGCCCAGGAGCTATATGTGATGTATTCTGTTTTGCCACCTAAGGTATTCTGTTATATTGCGTCTCAGGGCGCTCCCCCCCCCAGCGCCCTGCACCCTCAGTGACCGGAGTGTGAAGTGTGCTGAGAGCAATGGCGCACAGCTGCGGTGCTGTGCGCTACCTTAGTCTGAAGACAGGATGTCTTCTGCCGCCGATTTCACCGGACCTCTTCGTCTCTTCTGGCTCTGTAAGGGGGACGGCGGCGCGGCTCCGGTGACCCATCCAGGCTGAACCTGTGATCGTCCCTCTGGAGCTAGTGTCCAGTAGCCTAAGAAACCCGATCCACTCTGCACTCAGGTGAGTCCGTTTCTTCTCCCCTTAGTCCCACGATGCAGTGAGCCTGTTGCCAGCAGGACTCACTGAAAATAAAAAAACCTAACTAAACTTTTATTCTAAGCAGCTCAGGAGAGCCACCTAGATTGCACCCTTCTCGGCCGGGCACAAAAATCTAACTGGGGCTTGGAGGAGGGTCATAGGGGGAGGAGCCAGTGCACACCACCTGATCCTTAAGCTTTTATTTTGTGCCCTGTCTCCTGCGGAGCCGCTATTCCCCATGGTCCTTACGGAGTCCCAGCATCCACTAGGACGTCAGAGAAATACGGGGGACAAAAGACGTAGGGGTCCCCCGTATTTTTAACACCAGCACCGGGCTCCACTAGCTGGAGAGATAATGCCACAGCCGGGGGACACTTTTATATCGGTCCCTGCGGCCGTGGCATTAAATCCCCAACTAGTCACCCCTGGCCGGGGTACCCTGGAGGAGTGGGGACCCCTTAAATCAATGGGGGGCTGATAGCCTTGTGTCAAATAAAAGAATATTGTTTTTTGCAGCAGAACTAGAAGTCCCAGCAAGCCTCCCCCACAAGCTGGTACTTGGAGAACCACAAGTACCAGCATGCGGGGGGAAACGGGACCGCTGGTACCTGTAGTTCAACTACAAAAACAATACCCAAATAAAAACAGTACACGCACACCATGATAGTAAAACTTTATTACATACATGCCGACACACACATACTTACCTATGTTCACTTCTCCAAGTAGAATCCACTGTGTACCTGAAAATAAAATTATACTCCCCAAAATCCAGTGTAGCTGTGTCCTGTTCTTTTTTGTAATCCACGTACTTGGCAAAAAAAGAAAACGCATTACCCGGGCCACGGACTTAAAGGGGTCCCATGTTTACACATGGGACCCCTTTCCCCGAATGCTGAGACCCCTCGTGACTCCTGTCACAGAGGGTCCCTTCAGCCAATCAGGTAGCGCCACGTCATGGCACTCTCCTGATTGGCTGTGCGCGTCTGAGCTGTCAGCGGCTGACCGCAAGTAATCTCACCGCTGACCGCAAAGTTCCCATAATTGAAGATAATGGAGCGGCTGTGCGATGTGCCGTATGTCAGCTCAGACGCGCACAGCCAATCAGGAGAGTGCCACGACGTGGCGCTCCCTGATTGGCTGAAGGGACCCTCTGTGACAGGAGTCACAGCATTCGGGGAAAGGGGTCCCATGTGTAGAAATGGGACCCCTTTAAGTCCGTGGTTCGGGTAATGCATTTTCTTTTTTTGCCAAGCACGTGGATTACAAAACAGAAGAGGACAGATCTACACTGGATTTTGGCGGGTATAATTTTAATTTTCAGGTACACCGTGGATTCTACTTGGAGAAGTGGACCAAACCTCGTGTCAACATAGGTAAGTATGTGTGTGTCGGCATGTATGTAATAAAGTTTTACTTTCACGGTGTCTGTGTACTGTTTTTATTTGGGTATTTTTTTGTAGTAGAACTACAGGTACCAGCGGGCCCATTTCCCCCCCGCATGCTGGTACTTGTGGTTCTCCAAGCACCAGCTTGCGGGGGAGGCTTGCTGGGACTTGTAGCTCTGCTGAAAAAAACAATTATTCTTTTATTTGACACAAGGCTATCAGCCCCCCATCCGCAGCCCTTGGATGGGGGGGGGGGGGGGGGGGGGCAGCCTCTGGCTTCACCCCTGGCCCTTGGGTGGCTGGAGGGGGGGGGACCCCTTGATTTAAGGGGTCCCCACTCCTCCAGGGTACCCCGGCCAGGGGTGACAAGTTAGTGATTTAATTCCACGGCCGCAGGGACCGATATAAAAGTGTCCCCCGGCTGTGGCATTATCTCTCTGACTAGTGGAGCCCGGTGCTGGTGTTAAAAATATGGGGGTCCCCTACGCTTTTTGTCCCCCGTATTTTTGGCACTAGGACCGGACGCAGAGCCCAGTGCTGGTTGTGAAAATACGGGGGATCCACTGTCAATTTCCCCCCCGTATTTTTACAACCAGGACCGGCTCAAAGAGCCCGAGGCTGGTAATGCTTAGGAGGGGGGACCCCACGCAATTTTTTTCTGGGTTTATCATTTTTGTGCCGTCCAAAAAGTCGAATCCAGGACGCACATATCCGTCAAGTGGTCCGTTTTTCGACAGCGGGACTGTCGAATCCGGTTTTTATTGAATATGTCGAATTTGGGTCCCGGCGGGAGGGTATGTGACTGTCCAATTGTGTTGAATTTAAAAACGGTCGAATTCCTGCCAAATCCAAGACACTATACTACACCTACCACCTGTGGTGGGCAGCTGCTTTTTGTAACTGACACCTGCCAGTATTCTGGAGGTGGTATAGTACCCCGGCGTCAGTATTGAGACAGCCAGGATCCCCAACGGGAGATGCTTTACTCGCATACCGAGCCAAAAGAGGAGAAACACAAAAAAAAGAGACTGTACAATGGTAAAAGAAGGAACAGAAGGTTTGGTAGTTAGAAGGAACCTAAACAACCAATTAAAACAAGAGCAAACACATATTGTGAGAAACAGCACATGATGTTATCTATGGTACCACCTTAGCTTAGGAAAATAAGCTACATAATAAACCAAGAAGTGACTGGTATTGAGAGCAGTGTGAGGCAATAGTATAAAGACAAGTGACTTGAAAACCATTGTTCTAGAGAAATGCCAGACCAACCCATTCTGACCTGAGACTCAAACAAAGCAAATGTGGTACTTTTTTTCTTCTACATTTATCATTTTTGTAGAGTTAGTGGTGTATTCAATAGATGTCGGATCCTTTCTGATGGAAAGGATCAGACATCTCAGTAGTCAATGAGCGGGCAAATTCGACAGGATTTGGCCATTCCAGACATTGCCAACCCAACTTTTTTTTTAAAGTTGGATTGACATTGTCGGAACCGTGGCCGGATTTAGGCGCGGAATCCAACAAAACACGTGGATCCGTGGCTAATAAAAAAAGCAGCCCGATTGAATAAGTCGGAAGGACAGCAGTTTCCGACTTCAATTGAATACCCCGCTTAGTGTGTGAATCATCAACTCCTGCCCAATTGAATTACTGTACCTTGAAACTGTATCCAAACAAAATAAGCAGAAACCATAGATACAAAATTAGTTAGACGACTATAGAGAAACTAATAGCAACATGTATAACTACAGATACATTCTGTACCACAAAAGGGGGATCCGGTCTGAAGATCGACCGTGTCTAGGTCGACAATGTTTAGGTTGACCACTATAGGTTGACCACTATAGGTCGACAGTCACTAGGTCAACACATTTTCAAGGTCGACAGGGTTTCTAGGTCAACGTGTTTTAGGTCGACAGGTCAAAAGGTCGACATGAGTTTTTCACATTTTTTTTCTGAACTTTTTCATACTTAATGATCCACGCGAACTACGATTTGGAATAATCTTGCTCGAAGAATCGCGAGTGAAGCGAGCCATGCGAGGGGGCATGGTGCACTAATTGGGCTTCCCGGTCACTGTACGGAGAAAACACCACCAAAACAAAAACATGAAAAACTCATGTCGACCTTTTGACCTGTCGACCTAGAACGTGTTGACCTGGAAACCCTGTCGTCCTTCAAACCCTTTCGACCTAGTGACTGTCGACCTATAGTAGTCGACCTAGACACTGTCGATCTAATGATCCACACCCCACAAAAGGACCTAGGATGCCCAATGACAATGTTTTTTTTGTTGTTTTTTTACTATAAATCAGTTTTATGTACACAATAGTAATTATATACATAAAGAGCTTGCATAACACCTTTTCCTCAATAGGTAGCGATACAGTAGGGCTGGATTTCTATTGCCACTTATCACCCAGCTAACTAGCACACATGCATGTGTCACTGAATGAAAATAATTGGTAATATAGATTCTGGTTAATTTGCTCTGGTTTTGAGTTGCACCTCTCTCTGCACCTGGTGACTCTACAAATGCAAAGGAGCAGCGATCACTATTTACAGAAAACCGACCAAGAGGATACACACACTGACTTGATCAATATAGTATTTCATATCCCTTAGGAATAATGCAGTAATTGAACACACAAATAGATATATTCCCACATGCTATACACTCACTTCAAATTGAGCAGTTTGGATTCATAGTTTGAACAAAAAAAATAAAGACTCTTATTATGCAATAGCAGAAGTGGTGGAGGAAACATTGGCCCTACCTCGATTTCTACATCCTATTATAGGAACAGAGATCTCACAACATATCTCCTGAAACCAACACAAGAGAAAACTAAAATCTAGCCTTACGAGGCAAGGAACACAATATCAGCAAAAAATAAAAAAATAAAATAAAAAAAAGTTAGCAAAATATATAGCACCAAGTGAGCCACCATCAAGGAGTATATCTGTCATTACTGAAAAATGTCTATTATCTCCTGATGCACATAGATATCACACATTTCTGTTTTTAATAAATATTTTTCACCTGAGGCACATTTGAGTTGGCGTTACACACTAAGGAATACGATTAGTGTCCATAGAGGGTATTCCAATCCCAATATAAACACCATTCAATTCCTCCAAAGGTGACCGTTCTTATACAAAAATCTGTGACAATCCTTTTTTATGATCAACTTTAATAAAAAAAAGTTAAGGTTTAACATATTTCATGTTTGCAAAGTATGCCCCAACACAGAGTCTCTTTTCTTTTCACACTACGACTTGTATACTGACTCTGGGAGCACTAGCAACACACATATATACAATTGATTCCCATAATAGGGATTATTTATTTATTTATTAACAGTTTCTTTTATAGCACAGCATATTCCGTTGCACTTTGCAATTAGAACAGTAATAGAAGAAAACTGGGTAAAAACAGACAGAGGTAGGAAGGCCCTGCTTGCAAGCTTACAATCTATAGGGAAATAGGCATTGATACACAGGGATAGATGCTACCTATTGCATAATGGTCCACCAGATTGCTAGGTTCTTAATGGGTTGTATGATATGATCACCCCACAATGCTGGCCAAGTGTCAGGAGGGTTTGCAAGTAAAGAAAGACAAAATATGTGATGTTATGTGTACTGTACAGAGAGGATGTAATTGGATAGGGAAGCATTGAAGGTTATGTGGGTGGGTCTGGAATTTGATAGGCTTGTCTGAAAAGGTGAGTTTTCAGGGAACGTTTAAAGGTTTGGAGACTAGAGGCGAGTCTCATTGTGCGTGGGAGGGCATTCCACAGAGTGGGTGAAGCCCGGATAAAGTCCTGTAATTTTGAGTGTGAACAAGTAATGCGTGTGGATGAGAGACACAGATCGTGTGTAGAGCGGAGAGGTCGGGTAGGGAGATATTTTGAGATGAGTGAAGAGATGTATGTTGGTGCAGTTTGGTTAATAGCCTTGTATGTCGGTTAAAGTATTTTATATTTAATACGGTAGAATACCGGTAACCAATAGAGGGACTGACAGAGGATCTGCAGATGATGAACGTCAAGCAAGGAAGATTAGCCTCGCAGCTGCATTCAAAATGGATTATAGTGATGACAGCCTATATTTGGGAAGACAGGTCAGGAGATAATGAGAGCATGGATTAGAGTTTTAGCAGTGTCTTGTGTAAGATATGGTCGTATTCTGAATATGTTTCTTAGATGTATGTAACATGATTTTGAGACAGGAACAAAGGACAGTTCAGAGTCAAGAATGATACTCAGGCAGCGAGCTTCTGGGGCAGGGATGATTGCCAAGTTCTCAACAGTGATGGAGATATCAGGTTGGTAACTACTATTGGCCGGTGGAAATATAATTCTGTTTTGGAAATATTAAGTTTGAGGTGGCGAGATGTCATCAAAATGAAATGGCAGAAAGGCACTAAGTGACACGGCCCAATACAGAAGGTGACAAATCTGGGGAGGATAGGTAGATTTGAGTAACATCCGCATACAGATGGTACTGAAATCCGAAAGAGTGGATTAGTTTGCCAAGAGATGTGGTATAGATAGAGAAAAGCAGAGGACCTAGGACTGAGCCTTGCGGTACTCCAACTGAGAGAGGTAGCGAAGAGGAGGTGGAATCAGAGAAACGAACACTGAAGGAGCGATTAGATAGGTAGGATGAGAACCAAGAAAGGGCTGTGTCCTGAATACCTAGGGATTGTAGTGTTTGTATGAGAAGAGAGTGGTCAACAGTGTCAAAAGCAGTAGAGAGATCAAGGAGAATAAGCAGTGAGTAACGGCCTTTAGATTTAGCAGTGACCAAATCATTCACTAACTTAGTCAGTGCTGTCTCTGTGGGCACGAAATCCTGATTGAAGTGAGTCCAGTAGGCTGTATGAGTTAAGAAAGTGAGTGAGGCGAGTGTAGGCAAGTCTCTCAAGTAGCTTGGAGGGGCATGGGAGCGGAGAGATGGGACAGTAGTTTGAGAGTGTGTTAGGGTCAAAGTTTTGTTTTTTCAGAATGGGAGAGAAGGATAGATACAGTAGACAGAGAGAGATTACAGATTTTAGTTAAGGTTGGGATGAGCACAGCAGACAGAGTTTTACTAATTTGTGAGGGTATAGAGTCAAGGGGAGAGGTAGTAGAGTAGGCAGATGAAAAGAGTGCAGATACTTCATCTTCATTTGAAAAACCAAAATGAAGAGAAGGTGTTGGATGGTTCTGGCAGGGAACTGAGCAGGTCACTGACTGTGGAAGAGCATGCCATTTAATTTGGGATCTTTTCAATCTTGTCCTTGAAATAGGAAGCAAGATCTTGCGCACTGACAGTGGCTGGTGGGTTGGCTCAGGGAGGGACAAGAAGTGATTTAAATGTATTAAAAAGTCGCTTGGGGTTAGAGGCTTGAGCAGAGATGAGAGATTGGAAATATGTTTGTTTGGCAGTGTCCAGGGCATTACGATAACAGCGGTACACGGTCTTATATGTGAGAAAGTCACTTGAACTACGAGATTTACGCCACTGGCGTTCTACTTTACGTGAGAGTTTTTGTAGGTGTCTAGTGTATTTATAGTGCCATGGTTGACATCTAAGTCTACGTGGAGTGTGATGGGTAGCTGGAGCCACTTCATTCAATGCTGTTTCTAGAGTTTGTTTAAGGTGTGACACAGCAGTCTCAGGAGAAGTGAATGTAGAAATTGGTGAGAGCAGTGATTGCAGTGAGGTAGATAGTTGTTGAAAATGAATATCGTTAATATTCCCGCGGGTTAGAGGCGGCTTCGTAGACTTCAGGGACATTGAGTTTGAAGTAATGAAAGAGAGCATGCAGGTAAAAGGGTTGTGATCGAAGAGAGGGAAAATAAGAATTTACTTACCGATAATTCTATTTCTCATAGTCCGTAGTGGATGCTGGGGACTCCGTAAGGACCACGGGGAATAGCGGCTCCGCAGGAGACTGGGCACATCTAAAGAAAGCTTTAGGACTATCTGGTGTGCACTGGCTCCTCCCCCTATGACCCTCCAAGCCTCAGTTAGGATACTGTGCCCGGACGAGCGTACACAATAAGGAAGTATTTTGAATCCCGGGTAAGACTCATACCAGCCACACCAATCACACCGTATAACCTGTGATCTGAACCCAGTTAACAGCATGATAACAGAGGAGCCTCTGAAAGATGGCTCACAACAATAATAACCCGATTTTTGTAACAATAACTATGTACAAGTATTACAGACAATCCGCACTTGGGATGGGCGCCCAGCATCCACTACGGACTATGAGAAATAGAATTATCGGTAAGTAAATTCTTATTTTCTCTAACGTCCTAAGTGGATGCTGGGGACTCCGTAAGGACCATGGGGATTATACCAAAGCTCCCAAACGGGCGGGAGAGTGCAGATGACTCTGCAGCACCAAATGAGAGAACTCCAGGTCCTCCTCAGCCAGGATATCAATTTTGTAGAATTTTACAAACGTATTTGCTCCTGACCAAGTAGCTGCTCGGCAAAGTTGTAAAGCCGAGACCCCTCGGGCAGCCGCCCAAGATGAGTCCACCTTCCTTGTGGAGTGGGCATTTACAGATTTTTGGCTGTGGCAGGCCTGCCACAGAATGTGCAAGCTGAATTGTACTACAAATCCAACGAGCAATAGTCTGCTTAGAAGCAGGAGCACCCAGCTTGTTGGGTGCACACAGGATAAACAGCGAGTCAGATTTCCTGACTCCAGCCGTCCTGGAAACATATTTTCAGGGCACTGACAACGTCTAGCAACTTGGAGGCCTCCAAGTCCCTAGAAGCCGCAGGCACCACCAATAGGTTGGTTCAGGTGAGACGCTGAAACCACCTTGGGGAGAAACTGAGGACGAGTCCTCAATTCCGCCGTGTCCGAATGGAAAATCAGATAAGGGCTTTTTCAGGATAAAGCCGCCAATTCTGACACGCGCCTGGCCCAGGCCAGGGCCAACAGCATGATCACTTTCCATGTGAGATATTTTAACTCCACAGATTTAAGTGGTTCAAACCAATGTGACTTTTGGAACCCAAAACTACATTGAGATCCCAAAGTGCCACTGGAGGCACAAAAGGAGGCTGTATATGCAGTACCCCTTTTACAAACGTCTGAACTTCAGGGACTGAAGCTAGTTCTTTTTGGAAGAAAATTGACAGGGCCGAAATTTGAACCTTAAATGGACCCCAATTTCAGGCCCATAGACACTCCTGTTTGCAGGAAATGTAGGAATCAACCCAGTTGAATTTCCTCCGTCGGGCCTTACTGGCCTCGCACCACGCAACATATTTTCGCCAATTGCGGTGATAATGTTTTTGCGGTTACATCCTTCCTGGCTTTGATCAGGATAGGGATGACTTAATCCGGAATGCCTTTTTTCCTTCAGGATCCGGCGTTCAACCGCCATGCCGTCAAACGCAGCCGCGGTAAGTCTTGGAACAGACAGGGTCCTTGCTGGAGCAGGTCCCTTCTTAGAGGTAGAGGCCACGGATCCTCCGTGAGCATCTCTTGAAGTTCCGGTTACCAAGTCCTTCTTGGCCAATCCGGAACCACGAATATAGTGCTTACTCCTCTCCATCTTATCAATCTCAGTACCTTGGGTATGAGAGGCAGAGGAGGGAACACATACCCTGACTGGTACACCCACGGTGTTACCAGAGCGTCTACAGCTTATTGCCTGAGGGTCCCTGGACCTGGCGCAATACCTGTCGAGTTTTTAATCATGTGGAAGACTTCTGGGTGAAGTCCCCACTCTCCCGGGTGGAGATCGTGCTGAGGAAGTCTGCTTCCCAGTTGTCCACTCCCGGAATGAATACTGCTGACAGTGCTATCACATGATTTTCCGCCCAGCGAAGAATCCTTGCAGCTTCTGCCATTGCCCTCCTGCTTCTTGTGCCACCCTGTCTGTTTACGTGGGTGACTGCCGTGATGTTGTCCGACTGGATCAACACCGGCTGACCTTGAAGCAGAGGTCTTGCTAAGCTTAGAGCATTGTAAATGGCCCTTAGCTTCAGGATATTTATGTGAAGTGATGTCTCCAGGCTTGACCATAAGCCCTGGATATTCCTTCCCTGTGTGACTGCTCCCCAGCCTCGCAGGCTGGCATCAGTGGTCACCAGGACCCAGTCCTGAATGCCTAATCTGCGGCCCTCTAGAAGATGAGCACTCTGCAACCACCACAGGAGGGACACCCTTGTCCTTGGTGACAGGGTTATCCGCTGATGCATCTGAAGATGCGATCCGGACCATTTGTCCAGCAGGTCCCACTGGAAAGTTCTTGCGTGGAATCTGCCGAATGGGATTGCTTCGTAGGAAGCCACCATTTTACCCAGAACCCTTGTGCATTGATGCACTGAGACTTGGCTCGGTTTTAGGAGGTTCCTGACTAGCTCGGATAACTCCCTGGCTTTCTCCTCCGGGAGAAACACCTTTTTCTGGACTGTGTCCAGGATCATCCCTAGGAACAGAAGACACGTCGTCGGAACCAGGTGCGATTTTGGAATATTGAGAATCCAATCGTGCTGCCGCAACACTACCTGAGATAGTGCTACACCGACCTCCAACTGTTCCCTGGATCTTACCCTTATCAGGGAATTGTCCAAGGAAGGGATAACTAAAATTCACTTCCTTCGAAGGAATATCATCATTTCGGCCATTACCTTGGTAAAGACCCGGGGTGCCGTGTACCATCCATACGGCAGCGTCTGAACTGATAGTGAATCGGTCTCACTGAGCCGTCCGGCTTCGGTACCACAACAGTGTGGAATAATACCCCGTTCCCTGTTGCAGGAGGGGTATCTTGATTATCACCTGCTGGGAATACAGCTTGTGAATAGCTTCCAAAACTGTCTCCCTGTCAGAAGGAGACATCGGTAAAGCCGACTTTAGGAAACGGCGAGGGGGAGACGTCTCGAATTCTAATTTGTACCCCTGAGATATCACCTGAAGGATCCAGGGGTCTACTTGCGAGTGAGCCCACTGCGCGCTGAAATTCATTGAGACGGGCCCCCCACCGTGCCTGATTCTGCTTGTAAAGCCCCAGCGTATACTGAGGGCTTGGCAGAGGCGGGAGAGGGTTTCTGTTCCTGGGAACTGGCTGATTTCTGCAGCCTTTTTCCTCTCCCTCTGTCACGGGGCAGAAATGAGGAACCTTTTTGTCCACGAAAAGACTGCGCCTGATAATACGGCGTCTTCTCATGTTGAGAGGCGACCTGGGGTACAAACGTGGAATTCCCAGCTGTTGCCGTGGCCACGAGGTCTGAAAGACCGACCCCAAATAACTCCTCCCTTAATAAAGCAATACTTCCAAATGCCATTTGGAATACGCATCACCTGACCACTGACGTGTCCATAACCCTCTACTGGTAGAAATGGACAACGCGCTTAGACTTGATGCCAGTCGGCAAATATTCCGCTGTGCATCACGCATATATAAAAATGCATCTTTTAAATGCTCTATAGGCAAAAATATACTGTCCCTATCTAGGGTATCAATATTTTCAGTCAGGGAATCCGACCACGCCAACCCAGCACTGCACATCCAGGCTGAGGCGATTGCTGGTCGCAGTATAACACCAGTATGTGTGTAAATACCTTTTAGGATACCCTCCTGCTTTCTATCAGCAGGATCCTTAAGGGCGGCCATCTCAGGCGAAGGTAGAGCCCTTACAAGCGTGTGAGCGCTTTATCCCCCCTAGGGGGTGTTTCCCAACGCACCCTAACCTCTGGCGGGAAAGGATATAATGCCAATAACATTTTAGAAATTATCCGTTGTTATCGGGGGAAACTCACGCATCATCACACACCTCATTTAATTTCTCAGATTCAGGAAAACTACAGGTAGTTTTTCCTCACCGAACATAATACCCCTTTTTTGGTGGTACTCGTATTATCAGAAATGTGTAAAACATTTTTCATTGCCTCAATCATGTAACGTGTGGCCCTACTGGAAGTCACATTCGTCTCTTCACCGTCGACACTGGAGTCAGTATCCGTGTCGGCGTCTATATCTGCCATCTGAGGTAACGGGCGCTTTAGAGCCCCTGACGGCCTATGAGACGTCTGGACAGGCACAAGCTGAGTAGCCGGCTGTCTCATGTCAACCACTGTCTTTTATACAGAGCTGACACTGTCACGTAATTCCTTCCAACAGTTCATCCACTCAGGTGTCGACCCCCTAGGGGGTGACATCACTATTACAGGCAATCTGCTCCGTCTCCACATCATTTTTCTCCTCATACATGTCGACACAAAAGTACCGACATACAGCACACACACAGGGAATGCTCTGATAGAGGACAGGACCCCACTAGCCCTTTGGGGAGACAGAGGGAGAGTTTGCCAGCACACACCAGAGCGCTATATATATACAGGGATAACCTTATATAAGTGTTTTTCCCCTTATAGCTGCTGTATAGTTAATACTGCGCCTAATTAGTGCCCCCCTCTCTTTTTTTAACCCTTTCTGTAGTGTAGTGACTGCAGGGGAGAGATAGGGAGCTTCCCTCCAACGGAGCTGTGAGGGAAAATGGCGCCAGTGTGCTGAGGAGATAGGCTCCGCCCCTTTTTCGCGGACTTTTCTCCTGCTTTTTTATGGATTCTGGCAGGGGTTAAATGCATCCATATAGCCCAGGAGCTATATGTGATGCATTTTTTTGCCATCCAAGGTGTTTTTATTGCGTCTCAGGGCGCCCCCCCCCCCAGCGCCCTGCACCCTCAGTGACCGAAGTGTGAAGTGTGCTGAGAGCAATGGCGCACAGCTGCAGTGCTGTGCGCTACCTTGTTGAAGACAGGACGTCTTCTGCCGCCGATTTTCCGGACCTCTTGCCTTCTGGCTCTGTAAGGGGGCCGGCGGCGCGGCTCTGGGACCCATCCAAGCTGGGCCTGTGATCGTCCCTCTGGAGCTAATGTCCAGTAGCCTAAGAAGCCCAATCCACTCTGCACGCAGGTGAGTTCGCTTCTTCTCCCCTTAGTCCCTCGATGCAGTGAGCCTGTTGCCAGCAGGTCTCACTGAAAATAAAAAACCTAATCTAAAACTTTCACTAAGAAGCTCAGGAGAGCCCCTAGTGTGCACCCTTCTCGTTCGGGCACAGAGATCTAACTGAGGCTTGGAGGAGGGTCATAGGGGGAGGAGCCAGTGCACACCAGATAGTCCTAAAGCTTTCTTTAGATGTGCCCAGTCTCCTGCGGAGCCGCTATTCCCCGTGGTCCTTACGGAGTCCCCAGCATCCACTTAGGACGTTAGAGAAAGGAGTGTTAGCGAGTTCAAAAACAGAGCATAGTCTGGTGAATACAAGTTCAAGGCAGTGGCCCTCCTGGTGAGTAGGGGAGTCAGTCCATTGGGAGAGGCCAAGAGAGGAGGTTCGAGAGAGTAGTTTAGAGGCATGGGGAGATTGTGGACTGTCAATAGAGATATTGAAATCGCCCATAATGATGGTGGAGATGTCAGGATAAAAAGTGAGGGAGCCAAGCAGAAAAATTTTCCAGACATTTTCTGGGTTGGCGATAGATAGCTGCAACACGCAGAGAGAAAGAGGTGAAAATCCTAATAGAGTGTACTTCAAATGATGCAAATGCGAGTGAGGGAAAAGGGGGTAAAAACGATGTGAGTGTAAGATTTGGACAGTAATATTCCAACCCCCACCTCCTTTACTATTACCAGGCCTAGGTGGGTGGGGTGTGTGTGTATGTAACAGTGCTGCAGGGGAGGCCGTGTCTGATTGTCCCAGTTTTACAAGTGAGCAATGTAGGGAAGACATTTTGTAAATAAACCCCTGATGCTCCCTCACTTATATAAAACACACAAATGCAAGGGTCATGGTCCCCAAACGATTAGCGCATAACCTGAAATACTCTACACTGAAATTAACATTCTGTGGATTTAATGCATGTGTTACCTTACCTTTTAAAAAAAAATAAGAATTTACTTACCGATAATTCTATTTCTCGGAGTCCGTAGTGGATGCTGGGGTTCCTGAAAGGACCATGGGGAATAGCGGCTCCGCAGGAGACAGGGCACAAAAAGTAAAGCTTTAGGATCAGGTGGTGTGCACTGGCTCCTCCCCCTATGACCCTCCTCCAAGCCTCAGTTAGGATACTGTGCCCGGACGAGCGTACACAATAAGGAAGGATTTATGAATCCCGGGTAAGACTCATACCAGCCACACCAATCACACTGTACAACCTGTGATCTGAACCCAGTTAACAGTATGATAACAGCGGAGCCTCTGAAAGAT
Source organism: Pseudophryne corroboree (assembly GCF_028390025.1). Taxonomy (NCBI): domain Eukaryota; kingdom Metazoa; phylum Chordata; class Amphibia; order Anura; family Myobatrachidae; genus Pseudophryne; species Pseudophryne corroboree. The sequence continues at coordinate 349,576,721 of NC_086448.1, read as the reverse complement.
GGCTCACAACAATAATAACCCGATTTTTGTAACTATGTACAAGTATTGCAGATAATCCGCACTTGGGATGGGCGCCCAGCATCCACTACGGACTCCGAGAAATAGAATTATCGGTAAGTAAATTCTTATTTTCTCTATCGTCCTAGTGGATGCTGGGGTTCCTGAAAGGACCATGGGGATTATACCAAAGCTCCCAAACGGGCGGGAGAGTGTGGATGACTCTGCAGCACCGAATGAGAGAACTCCAGGTCCTCCTTAGCCAGGTTATCAAATTTGTAGGATTTTACAAACGTGTTTGCCCCTGACTAAATAGCCGCTCGGCAAAGTTGTAAAGCCGAGACCCCTCGGGCAGCCGCCCAAGATGAGCCCACCTTCCTTGTGGAATGGGCATTTACATATTTTGGCTGTGGCAGGCCTGCCACAGAATGTGCAAGCTGAATTGTATTACACATCCAACTAGCAAAAGTCTGCTTAGAAGCAAGAGCACCCAGTTTGTTGGGTGCATACAGGATAACAGCAAGTCAGTTTTCCTGACTCCAGCCGTCCTGGAACCTATATTTTCAGGGCCCTGACCACATCTAGCAACTTCGAGTCCTCCAAGTCCCTAGTAGGCGCAAGACACCACAATAAGCTGGTTCAGGTGAAATACTGACACCACCTTAGGGAGAGAACTGGGGACGAGTCCGCAGCTCTGCCCTGTCCGAATGGACAAACAGATATGGGCTTTTTTGAGAAAAAAACCACCAATTTGACACTCGCCTGGTCCAGGCCAGGTCCAAGAGCATGTTCACTTTTCATGTGAGATGCTTCAAATCCACAGATTTGACTGGTTTTAAACCAATGTGTTTTGAGGAATCCCAGAACTACGTTGAGATCCCACAGTGCCACTGGAGGCACAAAAGGGGGTTGTATATGCAATACTCCCTTGACAAACTTCTGGACTTCAGGAACTGAAGCCAATTCTTTCTGGAAGAAAAATCGACAGGGCCGAAATTTGAACCTTAATGGACCCCAATTTGAGGCCCATAGACACTCCTGTTTGCAGGAAATGCAGGAATCGACAGAGTTGAAATTTCTTCGTGGGGCCTTCCTGGCCTCACACCATGCAACATATTTTCGCCACATGTGGTGATAATGTTGTGCGGTCACCACCTTTCTGGCTTTGACCAGGGTAGGAATGACCTCTTCCTGAATGCCTTTTCCCTTAGGATCCGGCGTTCCACCGCCATGCCGTCAAACGCAGCTGCGGTAAGTCTTGGAACAGACATGGTACTTGCTGAAACAAGTCCCTTCTTAGCGGCAGAGGCCATAAGTCCTCTGTGAGCATCTCTTGAAGTTCCGGGTACCAAGTCCTTCTTGGCCAATCCGGAGCCATGAGTATAGTTCTTACTCCTCTACGTCTTATAATTCTCAGTACCTTAGGTATGAAAAGCAGAGGATGGAACACATACACCGACTGGTACACCCACGGTGTTACCAGAACGTCCACAGCTATTGCCTGAGGGTCTCTTAACCTGGCGCAATACCTGTCCCGTTTTTTGTTCAGACGGGACGCCATCATGTCCACCTTTGGCAATTCCCAACGGTTTACAATCATGTGGAAAACTTCCCCATGAAGTTCCCACTCTGCCGGGTGGAGGTCGTGCCTACTGAGGAAGTCTGCTTCCCAGTTTCCATTCCCGGAATGAAACACTGCTGACAGTGCTATCACATGATTTTCCGCCCAGCGAAAAGTCCTTGCAGTTTTTGCCACTGCCCTCCTGCTTCTTGTGCCGCCCTGTCTATTTACGTGGGCGACTGCCGTGATGTTTTATCCCACTGGATCAATACCGGCTGACCTTGAAGCAGAGGTCTTGCTAAGCTTAGAGCATTATAAATTTACCCTTAGCTATATTTATGTGGAGAAAAGTCTCCAGACTTGATCACACTCCCTGGAAATTTTTTCCTTGTGTGACTGCTCCCCAGCCTCTCGGGCTGGCCTCCGTGGTCACCAACATCCAAAACTGAATGCCGAATCTGCGGCCCTCTAGAAGATGAGCACTCTGTAACCACCACAGGAGAGACACCCTTGTCCTTGGATATAGGGTTATCCGCTGATGCATCTGAAGATGCGATCCGGACCATTTGTCCAGCAGATCCCACTGAAAAGTTCTTGCATGAAATCTGCCGACTGGAATTGCTTCGAAGGAAGTCACCATTTTTTTACCATGGCCCTTGTGCAATGATGCACTGATTTTAGGAGGTTCCTGACTAGCTCGGATAACTCCCTGGCTTTCTCTTCCGGGAGAAACACCTTTTTCTGGACTGTGTCCAGAATCATCCCTAAGCACAGGAGACTTGTTGTCGGGATCAGCTGCGATTTTGGAATATTTAGAATCCACCCCTGCTGTTGTAACAGTATCCGAGATAGTGTTACTCCGACCTCCAACTGTTCCCTGGACTTTGCCCTTATCAGGAGATCGTCCAAGTAAGGGATAATTAAGACGCCTTTTCTTCGAAGAAGAACCATCATTTCGGCCATTACCTTGGTAAAGACCCGGGGTGCCGTGGACAATCCAAACGGCAGCGTCTGAAACGGATAGTGACAGTTCTGTACCACGAACCTGAGGTACCCTTAGTGATAAGGGCAAATTTGGGACATGGAGGTAAGCATCCCTGATGTCTCGGGACACCATATAGTCCCCTTCTTCCCGGTTCGTTATCACTGCTCTGAGTGACTCCATCTTGATTTGAACCTTTGTAAGTGTTCAAATTTTTTTAGATTTAGAATAGGTCTCACCTAGCCTTCTGGCTTCAGTACCACAATATAGTGTGGAATAATACCCCTTTTCTTGTTGTAGGAGGGGTAATTTAATTATCACCTGCTGGGAATACAGCTCGTGAATTGTTTCCCATACTGCCTCCTTGTCGGAGGGAGACCTTGGTAAAGCAGACTTCAGGAGCCTGCGCAGGGGAAACGTCTCGACATTCCAATCTGTACCCCTGGGATACTACTTGTAGGATCCAGGGGTCCTGTACGGTCTCAGCGTCATGCTGAGAGCTTGTCAGAAGCGGTGGAACGCTTCTGTTCCTGGGAATGGGCTGCCTGCTGCAGTCTTCTTCCCTTTCCTCTATCCCTGGGCAGATATGACTCTTATAGGGACGAAAGGACTGAAGCTGAAAAGACGGTGTCTTTTTCTGCAGAGATGTGACTTAGGGTAAAAACGGTGGATTTTCCAGCAGTTGCCGTGGCCACCAGGTCCGATGGACCGACCCCAAATAACTCCTCTTCCTTTATACGGCAATACACCTTTGTGCCGTTTGGAATCTGCATCACCTGACCACTGTCGTGTCCATAAACATCTTCTGGCAGATATGGACATCGCACTTACTCTTGATGCCAGAGTGCAAATATCCCTTTGTGCATCTCGCATATATAGAAATGCATCCTTTAAATGCTCTATAGTCAATAAAATACTGTCCCTGTCAAGGGTATCAATATTTTTAGTCAGGGAATCCGACCAAGCCACCCCAGCTCTGCACATCCAGGCTGAGGCGATCGCTGGTCGCAGTATAACACCAGTATGTGTGTATATACTTTTTATGATATTTTCCAGCCTCCTGTCAGCTGGCTCCTTGAGGACGGCCCTATCTATAGACGGTACCGCCACTTGTTCTGATAAGCGTGTGAGCGCCTTATCCACCCTAAGGGGTGTTTCCCAACGCGCCCTAACTTCTGGCGGGAAAGGGTATACCGCCCATATTTTCTATCGGGGGGAACCCACGCATCATCACACACTTCATTTAATTTATCTGATTCAGGAAAAACTACGGTAGTTTTTTCACATCCCACATAATACCCTCTTTTGTGGTACTTGTAGTATCAGAAATATGTAACACCTCCTTCATTGCCCTTAACGTGTGGCCCTAATAAGGAATACGTTTGTTTATTCACCGTCGACACTGGATTCAGTGTCCCTGTCTGTGTCTGTGTCGACCGACTAAAGTAAACGGGCGTTTTAAAACCCCTGACGGTGTATTTGAGACGTCTGGACCGGTACTAATTGTTTGTCGGCCGTCTCATGTCGTCAACCGACCTTGCCGCGTGTTGACATTATCACGTAATTCCCTAAATAAGCCATCCATTCCGGTGTCGACTCCCTAGAGAGTGACATCACCATTACAGGCAATTGCTCCGCCTCCTCACCAACATCGTCCTCATACATGTCGACACACACGTACCGACACACAGCACACACACAGGGAATGCTCTGATAGAGGACAGGACCTACTAGCCCTTTGGAGAGACAGAGGGAGAGTTTGCCAGCACACACCAAAAACGCTATAATTATATAGGGACAACCTTATATAAGTGTTTTCCCTTATAGCATCTTTTTTATATATTTTTAACGCCAAATTAGTGCCCCCCCTCTCTGTTTTAACCCTGTTTCTGTAGTGCAGTGCAGGGGAGAGCCTGGGAGCCTTCCCTCCAGCCTTTCTGTGAGGGAAAATGGCGCTGTGTGCTGAGGAGATAGGCCCCGCCCCTTTTTCGGCGGCCTCGTCTCCCGCTCTTAACGGATTCTGGCAGGGGTTAAATATCTCCATATAGCCCCCGGAGGCTATATGTGAGGTATTTTTAGCCAAAAATAGGTTTTCATTGCCTCCCAGGGCGCCCCCCTCCCAGCGCCCTGCACCCTCAGTGACTGCCGTGTGAAGTGTGCTGAGAGGAAATGGCGCACAGCTGCAGTGCTGTGCGCTACCTTAAGAAGACTGAGGAGTCTTCATGCCGCCGATTCTGGACCTTCTTCTTGTTTCAGCATCTGCAAGGGGGCCGGCGGCGAGGCTCCGGTGACCATCCAGGCTGTACCTGTGATCGTCCCTCTGGAGCTAATGTCCAGTAGCCAAAGAAGCCAATCCATCCTGCACGCAGGTGAGTTCACTTCTTCTCCCCTAAGTCCCTCGTTGCAGTGATCCTGTTGCCAGCAGGACTCACTGTAAAATAAAAAACCTAAGCTAAACTTTTCTAAGCAGCTCTTTAGGAGAGCCACCTAGATTGCACCCTTCTCGGCCGGGCACAAAAATCTAACTGAGGCTTGGAGGAGGGTCATAGGGGGAGGAGCCAGTGCACACCACCTGATCCTAAAGCTTTACTTTTTGTGCCCTGTCTCCTGCGGAGCCGCTATTCCCCATGGTCCTTTCAGGAACCCCAGCATCCACTAGGACGATAGAGAAAAAAACATTGCTGATATTATATATAGCAAGTGCATGCAATAAAAAAAAAGGTGTGGAAAAGCAAAGAGTGATAAGTTTAAAATGAACAGGTGAAGCAAAGTGATGGGACTTCAAGAAGAAAAAACATAATTAGGCCTATCTATGTTTATTCAGAAATTAAATATAACAGATTTGTGAAACCATATATTCTCATTAATTTTTTTTTTTTTTTTTAAATCATCATCATCTGTGTGCAGGTTACACTTTACCAACTAGTAAATGTGCCTTTCATACTCCTCTCTGGATTTAATTAATACATATTAGAATTGTGTGAAAGACTATTACTCTAGTCATTAAAATGTGTCCTACCATGCATGCCACTGTTCCAGAGTTTGATAGGGGAGATTGTTGGAGTGGTCTGACCTCTTCAACCTTAAGTCTGTGATCTCCAGCATCCTGCATTAAGAGAAGGATTGGCCAATTTTTAAGACACTGGAGAACCCAATTTTGATATGGTTATGATTTACAGTTCAAACAGAATGGCAGGACATTAAATCAGTGCCTACATTGTAGAAAACATTACATGAGATACATTTAGAACAGTGGTTTCTATCCACTCCCATGTGGGCAAGCTAGCAGCTCATTTGTATCCCCGACATTTGCAATTCATTTGTAATCCCTGTAATTGCTTTTGGTTAAAATGTTTAGTATGAACAATAAAATGTGCTATAAAACAAGATAAAAAAAAAATAATCCTAAGGGTGTGGATCATTAGATCTACAAGCACATGGTCTACAGATATTCGGTGGACCATTAACAATCAACATGTATTAGGTCGCCAAGGTCAAAAGGTCTACAAAAATGAACCCTAGCGTAAATGTGTGTGTGTGTACACGTAGTAGGGAACATAGATTTTAAACTACACTGGGGCAGGGACTGATGTGAATGGGCAAATATTCTCTGTAAAGCGCTGCGGAATGTGTGTGCGCTGTATAAATAACTGGTCATAAATAAATAAATAAATGCTGTATAGGTATTAGCGACAAATTGGGAGGGTGTAGAGAGGGGAGGTCAGGAGATGATGCACTTCAAAAAGAAGGGGGGGGGGGGGGGGGTGGAGCTGCAAGTAAATGTAATTAGATAACTTATAATTTACAAGTGCTGCCAACAGCGCCCCCTACCCTGCAGCACTATATGCAGAGCATAATCCGCATAAACCTAATTACGGCCCTGCCAATTATGACCTGGATGCCCCACCACTGCAGAAAATGTTTCAAAGAACCCTAGAATGTTAAGAGTACTGATAATGCTCATCTGCAGAAACGGATGAAGCTGAAATCTGTTCTAATGCACAGTTCAACCAGTAGTCAGACAAACCTCATACACATGCATTTAACACGTTCTAAAATCCTACTGATATTATGTACATAGTACTACGCTATAGGAGTGCTTTCAGACCAACACCTACACTAATAGACCAAAGTACAATGGGGCAGATGTATTAACCTGGAGAAGGCATAAGGCAGTGATAAACCAGTGATAAATGCAAGGTGATAAACGTGCCAGCCAATCAGCTCCAATATGCAAATGAAAGTTCTGACTGGCTGGTGCGTTTATCACCTTGCACTAATCACTGGTTTATCACTTCCTTATGCCTTCTCCAGGTTAATACATCTGCCCCAATGTTTTATCAATGCTTTAAAGAGCATTGTAATTCAGCTCTAGTGTTAGAGCCAAAACTAAATACAAAAATGTATGACTTCAATTCTGTTTCTAAATCTTTGTATACAAGGAAGTATTTATCACTACAAACAAATCAGTTACTATCCCAAATAGTAGTGAAAATAAAGTGAAAATAAATACCAATTATGCTTTGCAGAGCTGCTTGAGCAAACAGGGGCAAAGGCTTTAGCATTGCACACAATAACACCCCTTTCACATCACAAAATTAACCCGGTATCGACCTGGCATATTGCCGGGTCAACATGGGTCACTGTGCGATGTGAAAGGGGCCATGGAGAATTCCCGGGTCGCCTGACCCGATAATTCAACCCGGGTAATAAGGGTTATTCCTGGGTTAAACACCAAGTCAGTGGCAGCGTTAATGGATTCCCACCTGTTCACTACATAGGGAGAGGCGGCGCAGAGAGGAGCTCATCTCCCAGCACCGGCTCTGCACCCCGCTGCTATGGCAACCCGACCCGGCATATTGACGGGTCAAAAAGCCTGCTATTAGGGTCCAATGCCAGATCCCACCCGGAAAGAACCAGTTTCCAATTCCCAGGTGGGATCTGGCACTGGAGATGTGAAAGGGGTATAAGGAGGATGAGTGGTGCCGACAATTTAGATATGGTTTGCCCATTAAGCCAAAGTTACAAGTCTAATTATTGTCCATGGCATTTGCTTATAAACAATGGTTGGTATAGAGGTTAACTGATACAATAGCACAAATGTGTAGGTAGATATACATTCTTGAACATTCTGGAGTGCCTTAAAAGAGTTAGGCTGGTATCCTTTTACCGTACCTGGGACTATCCAATTAGCCCTGATGCCGGCACTTATTGGGGCTTCAGTTCTGCAAAACCAAATCTGTGATAAGCATCTATTTTATTGGCAACCACAGCCATGAAAATACATAGGTTGTGACTTTATCAAATCTGGTTTTTGAGCGCAAAAAATAAATAAATAAAAAAGCTCTTCAGGTGGGGAAAAACAGGGGAATATATGATAGCCCTGCCCCCTACCTGCAAGCAAAGCTAAGCAAATACAATTTGTGTTCTTCTCTGGTGCTAAGGCTTTGCGAAAAAGAAAAAAAAAATCAAGCCGTTGTGGGCCCTTCAGTGTCCTGAACTAGGTCACTACTTACCCATAACAGATGTAGCCATTGCACCAAAAGAACTTTGACTATCACCATTTCTGTGTGTGCTACCTGCGTATACCTTGGGGATGGTGTGAATAGGTATCTATGAACAAATGATATATCTGAAGGTTTTCACATGCAAGGTTCGTCTATGAGTCACAGTGCTCAAAAAATATGTCAATGTTGCAAACAGTGTGTAGAAAAATGCAGATTGGATAAAGGATACAATATTGCAAGTATAGAAACAAGTGAGGTATATGCAATGTTTCAAACATATGAAATACAACATGGAAAGTACAAGGTACCATACAGCTGGTTGTGCACAATGTGGAGTATAGAGAAAGTCCATTTACATCCTTATGTGGATGGATGGATGTGGTATTCTGCTTATTAAAGACCAGAGATTTCCTGATTCCATGATGCAGTGGTTGGGTCTCCAATTGCAGGTTAAAGCGTAGCGGGTATGAGCAGGTTGGGAGCCGGCGTCCTGACCCACAACTGGCAATCAATTCATCTGCCTGAGGTCTTTGTGGTGCTGAGCAGTCTTATTTCTCGCTATCCCCTCTTGAGCATCATGTTTCTTCTTACGCAAGAAACATCAGAATAGGATATGAACAGCATAGCATCTCACAACATTACAAAGAGAAACACCAATCAGATCCCTCAAGTTTATATTTTAATTGCCCTTGAAAAACACGATCGAAACTGGAGATGAGGAGAATTCTAGATAGATAAAAACTAAAGTGGATTTTCTCCTTGAAAACAATGACCCCCCAAAGGGTTAAACATTGATTTTAAGAACAGCATCTTAATGAGATGAACACCTGGACACCCATAGAGATAACACGGCCACCCCGTGACACAACCCCCAACCTGCTCATACCCACAACGCTTTAACCTGCAATTGGAGACAGACTAACCCAACCCCCTCATCAGGGAATCAGGACTTCTCTGGACTTAGGCAGAAAATAAGCAGAATACTACATCCATCCACATAAGGATGTAAAACGTACTCTCTATACGCCACATTTTGCACAAGAAACTGTATGGTACCTTGTTCTTTCCATGTTGTATTTCACGCGTTTGAAACATTACATATACCTCACTTGTTTTTGTACTTACATTATTGTATCCTTTATCCAATCTGATTTTTCCTACACAGTTTGCTACATTATCACATACTCTTAGTTTTTGAGCACTGTGACTCAATGAAGACAAACTTTGCATGTGAAAACATTCATTCAGATATCATTTGTTCACAGATAACCATTCACACCATCCCAAAGGCGAGCACAGAGAGCACACAGACAAATTATAAGCTAGCACGCGCCGAGCCCGGACAGCCCATTGCCACCAGCAGCTCACGCAGAAACATGTCAGGATAGCAGGGTTGCGCAGAACCCCCAACCCCTATTTTTCTGTAATAAATACCTTTAAATCTAAAAAGATATTTTATCAAAAGCTTCCATACTCTGTATCATCTAGGACTGTACCTAAGCAACTGGCTTCAGTTAGTTCTCTATCTTGACCTAGTAAATCAATCACATTGGGAGGACACTGCCCACATTTAGGAAAGGAATAAGTAAAAAAAAAAAAAAAAAAAAAAAAAGACCAAAGACTCCAGATTTTTCTTTCTTATTAAAAACAAACTTGCATACAATGCTGTACAATGTGAAAAGGAATATTTTAATGGAAACAAAAGGAGGAGTGACCTATGCTGGCATTCTGCAGATTGGCATCCTAATGGCATCAAAGCATGACCCAGTTTTATACAATATTTTTCAGATTAAATCAATAGCTTGTGCATAGTGTTACAAATAAAAATAGATTAAGTGGTCAGTCCAGATCACTTATGATGATCTATTGGCTGGCCATGGACATCTCAGTACAATACTAACATGTTCTGCTACTGCAGCTGCACTGGACATTACGCCCAAATCCATTTTCCCAGTACTGAAAATCTAACTCCAGATCCTCATTTTCCTTGAATTAAGATTTCTGATGTCCCCAAATTAACAATTTGTGTCATTATTGCAAATTGTAGCTTCAGATTCTATGTGAACATAATGATGTAGATTTGAAATTAAGTGTTAATTCATCATCATTTAACTGGCTAATATTTTGTCCAAAACAAAGGATCAGAAATGGTCTGGGCTTTTTTTTTTTTTTAGGATTGAATTAGGTTAAGAGCACCTATTTAAAAACACATACAAAATGAGATTATATATATCAGTTGAACATTGAAGGTCAATATATCAGACCATCACAAATTTACAGTACATTTTATGACAGCTGCTCTTTTCTGCACCCTCTATTGTACTATTGTATACACAGGGAAGGTGAGAGCGCGGGGTGGAGGATGTAGCTGTGCAGCCCAATCAGCAGTGATCAACAAGCATGGCAGGCACTTGGAGGGGGGGGGGGAATGACCAGGAAGTAAAGTGGGCTGGGAGGTCAGCCAGAGTGGTAGCCGCATAGCAGGCATTTATCACTGGTTGCATCAGATGCAATGCCCGTAAAAGCCCAATCTGGTGTGGTCGCATCTGATGCAACCACATCAAGCAATTGGCTACAATGTATATTATACTTCTTCACCAGATTTTAAAACATAAAGCATTAAAACACTGTCATTGTCCTCCATGCTCGGGGATCGTGGGCTTCTCTAGATGAAATCAAGGTTACATTTCCCTCATTAGTGCCCTCCTTCTATGAGTATCTCCAGATTTGACAGTTCATCAGCTCACTTTCCTACACTGTGACGCGAGGATCCCACCCCTTTTGTGCAAATGTGTTTGAGGAGTCCTCTCAGCAAGGGTATGATCTCTCACATATACTCAATACTGATTGAGGCTGCCTCTCCTATGCGGTCCCACCATGAACTGGAGTGGGAGATCTCGGGCCTCCCCCCGGATGACTCATATTGGGAGGAGGTGAGAGATGGAATTGCTAAGAGCTCACTCTCAACTCGCATAAAGGAAACATCCCATAAATTGAATTATCGGTGGTACTTTGTTGGCGGGGCTGCGGCCAGAGAGGCACCTTGTATTCACATATGGTGGACTTGCCCTGTCATAGTTCCTTTCTGGAATAAAGTCCTTGATCTGCTGAAATCCATTTCCGGCATTCCGCTTGTCTAGGACCCTTGAATCTATTTGGTGGCCTGCCCTTTCCAAGATCTTGACCTCAATTTGAACAAATTATTCTCCAATGTCTTAGCCGCTGCAAAATACTTAAACGCTAGGAAATGGAAATCACCCTCTCCCCCTACTATTCAAGCACTAACTAATTATGTCTGGTTTATTGCCAATATGGAGAAGATTATGTACTGTATTATCTCCATGACCCCATAAATTCTATTTAGTTTGAGACCCCTGGTTGTCAGCAAGGTAGCCCTCCCCTCAATGAGTACTGGCACCTCTTTTGAAAAATATTAATGAACCTTTGACTAATTGCCCTCGGGCCCTCCTCACAACTCCCCACACTGACTTTGTTATAAGCTACTACTGAATACCCTACCGCCAATAACTGTCTTTTCTGATGTCGTGCTTTCCCTTTTTTTTTTCTTTTCTTCTGGCCCTTAAGTGGATCTTCCTACCATGATTGCAGCTTCCTAGAAACCCAAGGAAAAATTGGATCCTGGACATCTTACAAAATGTGTCTAGCACTTCATATTTTCGAATTTTAATAAATGGCATTTTTAATTTGAAGATATTACAACCGTTATTACAGCCGTTACAAAAGTAAAAATTTTAGTTTCATTATGTAGTAAAGTTCTGCAAACATTTCCTAGCTTTTCAGTGGCAAAATATCAGTCTAAAGTGTCAGGTTATTATTTCACACCCTGCAGGAATATCAACACAGAGATTAAAAATAGATGAACCCATAAAACACTGTCAGCTATAGGACTCCGACAAATGCATTATCTTTGCAATTTAGGTATCTGTGATCAGATAGACACAAAACCAGCCATCATCTTAAATTGAAGCTCTGAAATGGGTATACATCTTATTTAGCAACTGTTTTAAAATATTAGTACAGCCCACTCATATTATATTAAAAACATTTTTCAAACTTTAATGGAATTTTACTCCAGCCTGCCTCAAACCAATTCACCCCACCAGTCAGGGCCGGATTAAGCCTTAGGGGTGCCCGAGGCACTTAAGACAGGGGGGCCCAGGTGGAAGGTGGGGGATGTATATTAGATTGTGCATACAGTACCTCCCAACATGACCCATTTAAGGAGGGACAAAATGCTCTCTACCTGGACTTCCCTTTTAATATATGATTGGCGTCACCTGTATTGAACTATTTAATTGATAAGAATGGTAGTTCACAGGTGTTTGCAATCATAAATTAAGAAGGAAATCCAGTTAGAAAGTATTTTGTCCCTCCTGGAATGAGTCATGGTGGGAGGTATAGATTGTGTATATTAAATTTAAACCAATGGTGTATATTCGTTTTAAAGTAATAGTTTAATAATGCCTGGGTACTGTTTGTACAGTAGCTCCCTAGTTTTTGTAGTGGAACGAAGACAACTTAATCTTAAAATACACATACAAAAATAAAATAATTTATCTCGGCACATGCAAGAATAGCATCCGCTTCTGTACTACTTACACACTGGGACAGGACTCAGGATGAGTGTGTGTGTGTGTGTGTGTGTGTGTGTGTGTGTGTGTGTGTGTGTGTGTGTGTGTGTGTGTGTGTGTGTGTGTGTGTGTTTTTATCTCTAGACCTACATGGTACAGTTGCAGAAAAGTTTACACAGGATTCAGACACCCAGGTGGGGAGGAGGAGAAGCTGGGATCCCTGAGTCACTTACAGCTTTTTCCACCCTCCTATCTTTCCTCTGGTCAGAAAGCTCCGTCAGTAGCTCATGAAACATGATATTCCTGTGTTTCTGCCTGTACTGCATACTGTCCTGCTCGCATTCTGGCTCTCGCATTAAAAAGGAAAGAAAGTGATGTCAGTGTGCTTTGGCTGGGAGGGGCCTGACAAAGGGGGTCCCAGAGTACAGTATGCCCTGCATCCCCCCCTTAATCTGGCTATGCTACTAGATCGGTATCTTTCCTTGACTGTGTCCAGTTTTACATATTTACTATGTAAAAATGTCCATGCAGCCCCTGAAGGTTATCCGGTTGCCAATCGCTTTCGGATTTGAAAGTTACATTGCTCAGCTAGCCATTATTCTAATTATGTGGAATATTGCTGCCATTTGACCACTTGCCTGGCATGGTCGCATCAGACCATGCCAGGCAAGACCATGCCAGACCATTAATTTACCCCCTTTTTAGACCACCAGATGTAGGGCATTAGGCCCGATGATGCTATCAGGCCTCAGGCCTGTACAGCATGTTAAGCGGGCAGAGTGCCCAAGTAAAAGTGACTTTGGGCATTAGGCCTAAGTTACTTTGTGCCCTATGGTTAAGGGCATAATGTGCAAGGGGCACTGACACTGTGGGTATAATGTGCAAGAGACAATACCTCTGTATGGCTTAATGTTTATAATTAGTACTACTGTGCAGTGTAATGTGTACAAGGGCTCTAATGTGGCATAATGTATATAAGGGCAGGGTCATCTATTCCATTGGGCTTAATGGGCAGTGGCTCAAGGGCCCAAGGATTGTAAGCACCCGTATCTATGTGAATAGGATGCACAAGCAGCTTATGCTGATTAAAATATGTGGCTTGCCTATATTGTGTGTGCAACCGTGGCTGTATCTGCATATGAAATGGTACGTTACAGTGTTTTCCTTGGAAAGATTTCAATGGTGCAACCGGTGGTGGTGTCTAAAGATGCACAAAAGTTAACTGCAACATCTGTAGACACTGAAAGTGTGAGGCTCAGTCCTTCAATATTCAGATATATGGATGTACACCAGGAAAATACATTGTAGTGGCATTAGATTGAAGTCGAAGATGCAACTGCAGTGAAAGATGCAAGGAGGCCCGCAGCTGCATCCAACTCTGAATCTGGCCCTGTAAGGAGGGATATCACACCCAACAGACCCCACCCCCTCAACAGACCCAGCCTCCATTAGGCCGGTTTTTCCACACCAATCCGCCCATGCCTCCCCGCTGGAGGATGCAGTAGTGGAAGATCGAACACCTCTTTCCAACCATGGGACATCACAGCCATCGCAGATAGCTTACCCCAAAGCTTGGGGATGGGCAGGGGCCCTAGCGCTTTGCTTCGCCCAAGGTACTGCACTGCTGTCAAGACTGCTCTGTATAACAGGCTCTACTGGGTGGTATAACATGTATAAGTGAAATTACTGTGCAGTGTATTGTGAATTGGTACTTGTGTGACCACGTCCCGTCCCCATGAGGCCAATCCCCTTTATTTGTAATGAGCGCCAAATACAAGGTGGCACCAATGCTCTTACTGGCACAGGACACCAAAATGTCTAGTTATGACTGTCTTCCTCTATATACATGTATACACTGCAATATTCCATAGCCAGTAAATGCTAGGTTTCTATGATCCACTAGCAGTGGTACGTCATGTGAAAAAACTGCATCCAGCACACTGGACAGAGCATGGCATTGTACAGTGACTTAAGAAAACCATTTTTCCATAGAACATTCAGCAGTGAAAGATTATGGAAAGTAATTTTAAATGCAATTTAATTCTGTATGCTTAAACAAAAAAAAACAAAAAAGGCTATAGAATCTGCCAAGAAATAAAGAAAAAGTGTGCCTCTGTGCCAGACTATTCTTGCCAAAAATATTTTGTGGCAATTAGGGTACTGTACTTCCCAATTTCATGCACCAAGATCTTCAACACAAGAATGACCTCAGCATCTTTATTAAATTCCACTGATTCACATCACCCAAGAACATAAAGCAACGGCACAAGAGGATTTCCATTGAAATCTAGGTCAGCACAGCCACCCAGTTTGGATCGCCATGTGGGCAGAACTGGCACTTCTTGCCAATTGTTCCAAAGAGGGTCAGTATTCATTAGCTAGGAAATGGCGGAATAAAAAAACGCCCCAGAGCTACACAGAGTCTTAAAAAGAAGTTTGACAATGCTAAGCAAACCTCTGGCATCTGACGCAAAGATTAAAAAAAAAAAAAAACCCACACCACACACACATACACACTTCTAAATCTAACAGAAGGGCATCAAACTAGAGATTTAAGTTCAGACTTCACTTATGAGGAATAGTGATAGACATACACATAGATTACACAAACAGGAAGGCGCCATCAGTATAACTATCCATGAAATTGCAGCCCAGTTTTAAATTTTTTCAGTTTTTTTTAATCTATAGAAGGGAGATATTTATTTATAGAGCAGGGGAATGCGGGTATTATATACACGATTGCAGAAAATGAATAGGAAATATGGGGGTATATTCAATTGAAGTCGAAAACTGCAGTCGGTCGAAAAGACGGCAGTTTTCGACTTTTTAAGGTCGAATCCTGATTCGACCGTTTCAATATATCCCTAAAATTTTCGACAAGTCGATGAATTCGACTTGTCGAAAAGCACGTGGATCGGCGGAATAGCTGCCGATCCACGTGCTTGTGTCGAAAACGGTTTTGGCCCCCTTTTTGACCATCTCAGTTCGACATCAAAAAGATGTTGGACTGAGATGCGGACCCAGAGGAGGAGAGGGGGGGGGGGAGCCGCAGGGAGATGGGGGGACAGCCGGCGGGCATACAGGGAGATCAGTGCTACAGTAGAGCTGCAGTTGGATGTCACTCAGCCGCCCGACCTCACAGCAGCTTCCACCTGGCTCCAGCATGCTGCTGGAGCCGGGTGGAAGCTGCTGTGAGGTCGGGCGGCCGAGTGACATCCTGCTTCAGCGCTACTGTAGCACTGATCTTACCTGTATGCCCGCCGGCTGTCCCCCGCTGGTCTCCCCGCGGCTCGCCCCACTTCTCCTCCTCTGTGTCCTATCTCAATTCGACTTGAAAAAGTCGAATTAAGATGGGATTGAATAGGGGCTGTCGGATCCATTCCGACAAATACATGTCGGACTGGATCCGACCTTAATTGAATATACCCCATGAAGTAAAAAAAAAAATTGTAGGTATAAAGTATGACTACACAACTAACATTTCATAAAAGATTTAAAATGGTTACGAAGCAATCCAGTTAATGAAAACTGCGTACAGCATCTAAAGTGTAAATCATAATTTTATACAAAGCACTGTGCAGAATAGGGACTATTTATTTACAACAGTCATTAAGCTGTTGTTCACATGTATTTTATAATAAACATATTTCTGCTGCTTACAAATTTAGAATGATACAGTACATACTGTACACTCATGCACGGTTTTGAAACAACCACAAGGCATCATGTGTTGGCGTATATATATGTGTGTGTGTGTGTGTGTGTGTGTGTGTGTGTGTGTGTGTGTGTGTGTGTGTGTGTGTATGTATGTATGTATGTATGTATGTATGTATGTATGTATGTATGTATGTATGTATATATATATATATATATATATATATATATATATATATATATATATATTTTTTTTTTTTTTTTTTTTTTTTTTTTTTTTTCAGGAAGATAGTCCGCAGCTTGGAAGGATTCAGACTTTGGGAGAGATTAATCCACCCAAAAAATGCGGTCATACCTCAGAAAATGCAGTTTTCGGAGGTTTGACCACATTCCCCATTTGCATTAAGCTCCAGAAATTTGGTCCAGATAGGCAATGCCATCTATAGAGGCCGTTACCTAATAGCAGCCTATGGGCTTCTCTCAGCAGCAGGGGTGAGATGCATGACGCATTGCATGCTCCTGTGACTGTTTGCAAGCGTGCAGCAATTATTAATGCCGTATACATGTAGATTTAAGCAAAGGACAGTTCTCCCAATAACAGCTATTCTGTGCTGTTTAGGGACATCCGTGTTTATGACGTGGGAGTCCTTCTGCACATGCATCAGACATCGCATGAGCAAGCTACGGGGGACACTGGGAGGGATGCTGTTGGATCTCTATCAGGTAATGATCTGGAGAGAAGCCTATAGGCAAAGTTTAGCTCTCCAGAGCTTGATGCATATGGAGGGTGCGGTCAAACCTCCTAAAACACAATTTTTTGAGGTTTGACTGCATTTTTGCCATTGATGCATTCTGCCAATACATTTTAGAAGCCTTAAAGAAAATTTATAGAGAAATGCTACCATGTACTAAGTTGTGCCTTTGCAGGATCTGACCAACTATGCTCATTACAAGTACAATTAGAGAAGAATTTGGGTACAAATAGGCTTTGGTTTTCCAATTCTGTAACACATACTCCCAAAACATCAGCATTTTAGTCACTAGTCCTGTTAGCAAGCCTTGGAGGGCAGAACTTGGCCAACATGCAAACGCTCAGGGTTTGCCTGGCCTAAAATATAATTACCATATTTTACAGTTTTGAGAGGCAACAATTGAAGTTAATGAACAGCATGAAATCAGTCCTAAAGATCAGATAACTGCAGAGATTAATAGCCCTGATGTAGCTGGATTTGAGACTTTTAGCATGAATCTTAATATACACCACATTAAAATTGCAATTCTTCCTGAACAGAGATGATGATCAATAGAAGAAATCCATTATAGAGCATGAAAAATTCACTCACTACAAAGGGGAGAGGTAATAAGGTTAAATTCTGTAGAAGTGCAGAGTTTTTTTGCAGAATTTGAAGTAGGATTTTAAAATGCACTTTAACAAAAACCAAACACTATTAAATTACAATTCAGGATTACTGGTGTTACCAGTACCGAAATAGGTGCTTTTATGAACGGACCTGCACCACCATTAGCTACTTCAAAAAATCCAAATGTGCAACACTGAGGCTTATGATACTTACACTCTTTTTGCTGACCGGCTGATTTTGAGGTAAAGATCCTGGTGCAAGTACTGGAGAACTCGCTGGAGTGCAAAGCTCGGGAAACGGATTTGGAATTGCTGGCAAAGATGATGTGCGTGGTTGTTCCTCTTGAAGACGTCTAGAGGAAAAAAGAAAGTAAATAGTTAAAGATACAGTCCAACGTAGTGTGCTGACAAGTCATATCTGAACCCAGTGGTTTCCACACATGGTCCTCAAGGCACCCTATTAGTCCAGGTTGTAAAAGTATCCATGCTAAAGCACAGGTGACCTAAGTAAGTCAGTTTGATTATACCATCTGTGCACAAGCATGGATATCCCTAAAACCTGGACTGTTCGGGTGCCTTGTTTGGAAACCACTGTTCTAAACATTTATACAAATCCGATAAAACCTGCAGTTATATATAAAAATCTCCCCACGTAGATAATTGCTGGCCCCATGGTACTCCGCTAGCGTTGGGCGTCCTTTTTTTTGCCAAAAATACATCTTAGCCGCAACGCAATTCATTTGATATATAACACTTGTATATCTGTGTACAAGTAAATCTCTGAGTCTGTATATGAAGTGCTACAATGTAGTAGATGCAGTTTTTTCCATTAGAAGTTTTGTTATGCTCCATATACAGACTCAGTCACACACAATATACAAGTGTCATCAAATTAATCAGCAGTCTCCTTGTACATACTTGTTGTATCACATTGCGAATAAGATGCATTTTCCGCAAAAATAAAAAAATATAACACACCCAATGCTAGCAAATTTCCATGGAACTTGGTGGCTCACTTGTGCCAGGCATCTTGTGCAGCGTGGTATATTGAAGCTGGATGTATGAGGAAGCCTCTATATAAATATGTAAAGTTTGTATACCACTGAATCTAAGTCTATTAAGAATGGTTACAAACAATTCTGTGGCTTTCAAAGCAGTTAACTATTTTGTGAAATGAAGTGGTACATCTTAATTGGAAGCATAGCACAGGGTATGCGGTTACATTACCGGCTGTCCGGGATCTCTGCGGTCAGGATACCAGCACTGGAATTCCGAAGGCCAGGGAAATGCTACCGTTCGGAATCCCGACCAAAGCCCAGTATTCACACTCAGGTGGTGGTCCACACCACCACCCGAGGGGGAATAGAATAGTGCGGCAACCTAAGGTCGCCACCGGGCCCGAAGCGAGGTGAGCGTAGCGAGCCAGCGAGGGGACACGCTGCACTCGCTGCCAGGATTCTGGCAGTCGGGTTCCCGGCATCTGTCTCCTGACCTCCGGGATCCATAACCGATCCCTAGCACAGATAAGCAATACAAATCTATAGGCACAACTTTGTATAAAGTACTATTGTTTTACCAACATCACAGTGGGTGCCAAAACACCATAACCCACTACTGATATTTTAGCACATTAGAAGAATCCAAAACAGGGGCAAAAGAACCACCTCTGCAGCTACCTAGTTTCAATTGTTTTCTATAATGTTGCCACTCATTTGTAGTTTTATTTAAGTTTGGTTACATTTGCCCTTTTTCAACAGGTTTTCTGTTTGTTTAAAGTTCAACTGAAGTCTTAAATTTTTTGTTTATTTCTCAGTATCTAAAAATAATAAGAAGCTCAACATTTGTTGGTCACCACTAGTGCACGTAAAAAAAAAAAAAAAAAAAAAAGGCCAAGTCCGTCAGACGGGATCCTGGCGGCGAGCGCAGCATCATGTCCCCTCACGGGCTCGCAGCGCTCGCAACGCTATTACCCTCCAGGTGGTGGCGTGGACCACCACCCAAGAGGGGTAACCAGCCAGCGGTCGGGACGCCAACCACCGGTATTTTTTCAGCTGGTGTCGGGATTCCGGTGTCAGTATCCTGACCGCCGGGATTCAGACAGGCAGTAAAGTGACTGCCTCTCCAGACTGGGGCACTAAGACTGGTAATGTTACAATCACCACAGACTTAACTCAACCTTTAAAATAGGATCAGGTTTATAAGACTTGTCATTACAAGAGTCCTACCAACAGACTGTAGTGTTACATATAAAGATCTATCCTCATACATCTAGCCTCAATACGCCACCCAGAGCAAAATACCTGGCTGGAGTCCGCTGCCTAGTCCAGTGCAACTCTGCTAGTGTTGGGCCTCTCTTTGGCAACATTGTATCTTCATGTCTATGACACACGTCGCTGATTAATATGATATACAATACTTGTATATGTGTGTGTAAATAAATCTGTATACAAAGCATAACAGACTTGACATGCAAAAAAAAAAAAGGAGTGTTATGGTAGACTTACCATGGTTAACACTCTTTCTGCGAGGTACATTGGTATCACAGGAAAACATCAGGGTGTAGAGTTGATCTTGCTCCAGAGGCACTAACAGGCTAAATCTTTAGACTGTCCCAGGATGCATTGAGGCCTCCCCTATAAACCCCGCCTCCAGGCACTGAGAGTTCAGTTTCGTTAACCAGTCTAATGCAGGAGCAGGCAAGAGAGAAGGCAGATGTTAGTCACATAGAACCACATTCTCACAACAGAAGGTACCAGCGGCTAAACACAAAGAAGCAAGGTGCGTCAGGGTGGGCACCCTGTGAAACCAATGTACCTCGCAGAAAGTGTTAACCATGGTAAGTCTACCATAGCACTCCTTTTCTGGATACACTGGTTCCCAAAGGAAAACATTGGTGATGTCCTAAAGCAGTTCCTCAAGGGAGGGGATGCGTCCAAAGGAAGCATCCTGGAAGGCGGAAACATTAAAGGCATAGAACCTAATAAATGTGTTCACCGAGGACCACGTAGCCACCTTGCACAATTGTTCTGCGGACACACCATAGCGGGCCGTCCAAGAAGGTCCAACCGACAGAGTAGAATGGGCTTTAATAGCAGCAGGAGCTGAGAGACCAGCCTGTGCATAAGCTTGTTCAATCACCATTCTAAACCATCTGGCCAAGGTTTGCTCATTCGCAGGCCAGCCACGTATGTGGAAACAAAACAGGACAAAAAGGGTATCTGACCTCTTGATAGAGGCAGTCCTCTCCACATAAATACGGAGTACCCTTACCACATCCAAAGAACGCTCTTTGGAAGACAAGTCTGAAGAGATAAAGGCTGAAACCACAATCTCTTGGTTAAGGTGAAAATATGAGACCACCTTAGGCAAATAACCTGGTCGAGTTCGTAGAACTGCCCGGTCACTCTTAAAAATCAAATAGGGAGGACGGCAGGACAAGGCGCCAACACCCGTCTTGCCGAGACAATAGCCAGCAGCAGGACCTTGGCCGTGAGCCATTTAAGGACCGCCAACTCAAGAGGTTCATTGGAGACTCTTGCAGGGCTTTCAGTACAACAGTCAAAGCCCATGGAGCCACAAGAGGGACATAGGGAGGCTGAATCCTAAGTACGCCCTGAGTGAAAGTATGAACGTCAGGTATAGACAAAAAATTTCTCTGAAACCATACGGACAAGGCAGATATGTGAACCTTGAGGGGGGGCAGACGGAGACCTAAGTCAAGGCCTTGTTGCAGAAAATCTAGATTCTGAAAGTTCTGAACGTATTCATAATTTTTATCAGCACACCAGGTGTAAGAATTCCAAACTCTGTATTAAATCCGAGCAGAGGCCGGTTTGCAGGCTTTCAATATAGTCTGGATAACTGCCTCAGAGAAACCTTTGGCCCTCAGGACTTAGGCTTCAAGAGCCCCGCCGTCAAGGCCAATCTGGCTAGGCCTGGGTAGACACAAGGGCCCAGAATGAGGAGGTCCGGGTGCTGAGGAAGTAGAAGGGGATTCTCTGGACCCTGCAGGTCTGAGGACCAATGCCTTCGAGGCCACGCTGGAGCGAATAGAAGTAGTATTCCTTTTTCTTGTTTGAACTTCCATAGTACCCTGGGCAGGAGTGTCACTGGAGGGAACACATAGGGTAGCCGAAAATGTCCATGAAACTGCCAGTGCATACACGAATGCTGCTTGAGGATCCCTGGTCCTTGATCCAAAGACCGGAACTTTGTGATTGTGTCAAAACGCCATAAGGTCTACGCCCGGTAGCCCCACCTGTCCACAAGGAGATGAAAAGACTTCTGGATGAAGACCCCACTCTCCGGCGTGCACGTTCTGGTGACTGATTAAGTCCGCTTCCCAGTTCAGGACGACCAGAATGAGCACTGCCGATATGTCTGGCAGATGGCGTTCCGCCCAACAAGGATTTATGACACTTACATCCTTGTCATGCGGCTTCAAAAGCCGCCTTGATGGTTTATGTATGCCACTGTGGTGGCGTTGTCTGATCGTACTTGCACAGGCCTGTTCTGTCAATAGTGTGCACTGTCTCCTCCCTCAATGCCCCTCCTACCAGATTCAGTCTAGAAACTATGCCCGAGGAGACGGACATATCCTGAGGAAGGATGTAACAGAACAGTGGTGAGATTTGAACCTGCACACACAAACAGGAGGAAAGCCATGCTATCCCAAACCTAAACAGGAACAGCAACAGCTGAACCAAAACATTGCTGAATGAAGTAACCGTGCCCGAAACACGAAACACTGGGCGGGTGCCCAGTATCCTCTATGGACTACGAGAAAAGGATTTACCAGTAGGTAATTAAAATCCTATTTTCTCTTACGTCCTAGAGGATACTGGGGTCCACATTAGTACCATGGGGATGTACCAAAGCTCCCAAACCAGGTGGGAGAGTGCTAAGGGTCCTGCAGAACCGATTAGCCTCTGAGGACCTTCAGTTTGGTCAAAGTATCGAACTTGTAGAACTTGGCAAACGTGTTCGATACTGACCAAGTAGAAGCCCGGCAGAGCTGTAAAGCAGAGCCCTCCCGGCAGCAGCCCAGGAAAAACCCACCGAACTAGCAGAGTGGGCCTGTACTCTAGGAACCGGCAAATGCCGTAGAATAAGCATGCTGGATAGTAAGCCTGATCAAGTGTGCAATAGACTGCTTTGAAGCAGGACACACAATTTTCTTGGGATCATAGAGAACAAACAGTGAGTCAGATTTTCTGTGACAAAGCGGTCCTCTTCACGTAGATCTTCAAAGCCCTCACAACATCCAAGGACTTTGAGGTAGCAGAGGTGTCAGTAAGCACAATAGGTTGGTTGATATGAAAAGCAGACACCACTTTAGGAAGAAATTGCTGACAAGTTCTGAGTTCAGCTCTATCCTCATGAAAAATAAAATAGGGGCTTTTGTGAGAGAACGCTCCCAGTTCGGACACACGCCTTGCGGAAGCCAAGGCCAACAGTGTAACAGTCTTCCATGTAGGACACTTTACGTCAACCTCCTGTAAAGGTTCAAACCAGTCCGATTGTGGAAACTGCACCACCACGTTAAGATCCCAAGGTGCCGTGGAAGGCACAAAGAGGGTTTGGATGTGCAGGTCACCCTTCAAGAACGTCTGAACCTCAGGGAGGGAAGCCAATTGCTTCTGTATGAAAATGGACAAGGCCGAAATCTGGACTTTCAAGGAGCCCAAACGTAGGCCCACATCCACTCCTGACTGTAGAAAAAGGAGAAAACATCCCAGATAAAATTCCACTGCAGGAAATTTCCTGTGTTCACATCACGAGACATTTTTTCCAAATACGGTGGTAATGTTTAGACGTTACTCCTTTCCGGACTTGGATCAGGGTTGGAATAACCCTGTTCCGGAATGCCTCTATGGGCTAGAATTTGCCGCTTAACTTCCATGCCGTCAAACGTAGCCACAGTAAGTCGTGATAGATAAATGGCCCCTGTTATAGAAGATCCTCACGAAGAGGTCCTCTAGGAGCATCTCCAGTAGATCAGCGTACCAGGCCCTTCTTGGCCAATCCAGAGCAATGAGAATAGCCTGAACCTTTTCCCTTCTTATTCTTTTGAGAATTCTTGGGATCAATGGAAGAGGTGGGAACACGTAAACCATCTGGTAGACCCATGGAGTCACCAGAGCATCCACCACTACTGCTTGTGGGTCCCTCGACCTGGAACAATAACGCTTTGGCTTCTTGTTGAGACGAGAGGCCATCATGTCTATCTGTGGAAACCCCCACCGACACGTTAAGGACTCGAACACCTGTGGGTGAAGGCCCCAATCTCCTGGGGGCAGGTTGTGTCTGTTGAGGAATTCCGCTTCCCAGTTGTCCACTTCCAGAATGAGGACTGTCGACAGCGCCACCACGTGTCTTTCTGCCCAGAGGAGAATTCTTGTTACCTCTGACATTGCTGCTCTGCTATTCGTTCCGCCCTGTCTGTTTATGTACGTCACTGCCGTCACATTGTCTAACTGAACCGGAATGGCGTGACCTTGAAGATGTGCCGCATGTAGAAGGGCGCTTGTATATGGCCCTTAGTTCCAGAACGGTGATCGGAAGAATGGCTTCTTGACTTGACCATTTTCCTTGGAACCTTTCCCTCTGGGCAACCGCTCCCCAACCTCTGAGGCTTCCATCTTTGGTCAGCAGAATCCAATTTTGAATACCAAACCTTCGACCCTCGGTCAGGTGAGAAGTCTGAAGCCACCACAGTAGAGAAATCCTGGCTTTGGCTAACAGACGTATCCTCTGGTGCATATGAAGATGCGATCCAGACCATTTGTCCAACAGATCCAGCTGGAAGGGCCTCACATGAAACCTTCCGTACTGCAGAGCCTCGTAAGAGGCGACCATCTTCCCCAGAAGGCGAATGCAGAGATGCACCGATATCCGGGTTAGCTTGAGAACATCCCGCACTATTGACTGGATTACTAACACCTTTTCCAGCTGAAGGAATACCTTATGTACCTCTATATCCAGGATCATCCACAGGAACGGAAGCCTCAGTGTTGATTGCAGGTGGGATTTTGGTAGGTTCAGAATCCACCCATGATACTGGGGTAGCCAGGCTGAGAGGACAATGCTGTTCAACAACCTCTCCCTGGATAGTGCTTTGATCAGCAGGTCGTCCAGGTACGGTATTATGTTCACTCCCTGCTTGCGGAGGAGAAACATCATTTCTGCCATTACCTTGGTAAATACCCTCAGAGCTGTGGAAAGGCCAAATGGCAGCGCCTGGAACTGGTAGAGACAGTCCTGTACTGCAAACCTTAGATAAGCCTGATGAGGCAGCCAAGTCGGAATATGAAGGCACGCATCCTTGGATGTCCAGAGACACCAGAAATTCCCCTTCCTCCAGTCCAGAGACTCCATCTTGAACATGAACACCCGCAAGTACGGGTTCAGTGATTTGAGGTTTAAGATGAGCCTTACCGATCCATCCAGTTTCGGAACCACAAACAGGTTGGAGTAATAACCCTTGGTTTGTAGTGGAGGTGGAACTGGGACAATGACCTAAGACTGTACCAGTTTTTGAATGGCTGCCTGTAAAGTCATACTTGCTTCTGGAGAAGCTAGTAAGCCTGATTTGAAGAATCTGTGAGGTGGGAGTTCCTGAAACTCCAGTCTGCATCCCTGGGAGACAAGGTCTGTGACCCAGGAATCCTGGCAAGATGCTGCCCAAATGTGACCGAAATAACGTAACCGGACTCCCACCTGCCTGTCTTCCAGGCAGTGCGGTCCACCGTCATGCTGAAGGCTTTGAGGAAGCAGCTCCGGAGGTCTGTTCCTGAGAACCTGCAGCTGCTGGTTTTCTGGGTTTACCCTTATTGCCTTTGAATACTGTAGAAGCAGCATTGGGTTTGTTTTTAAATTTCGCTGTCCGAAAGGACTGCAGAGTTGAAGCACAGTAGGTTTTCCTAGCTGGGGCTGCTGCGGTAGGAAGGTACGTAGACTTGCCCGCCGTAACCTTGGATATCCACGTATCCAGTTCATCTCCAAAAAGGGCTTCACCTGTGTATGGGAGGCTTTCCACGCTTTCCCTGGAATCCGAATCCGTAGTCCACTGGCGCAGCCACAAGTCCCTACGTGCTGACACTGCCATGGCAGTAGTGCGTGTGTTGAGCAAACCAATTTCCTTTATGGCCTCAACCATAAAGTTAGCAGAGTCCTGAATATGCAGGAGTAAAATTATTTCCCCCCTGGGTAAGGAATCTAATTCGTCAATTAGGTTACCAGACCACTTAGCAGTGGACTTAGTGATCCATGCACAAGCAATAGTGGGTCTCTGGGCCACCCTCGCAGCAGTGTATAGAGATTTGAGTGTGTTCTCAATCTTGCGGTCATCAGTATCCTTTAAGGATGCTGCCCCAGGAACAGGTAACACTACCTTATGTGACAACCTAGACACCGATGCGTCCACAATCAGCGTGTTTTCCTATTTCTTTCTATCTTCCAGAGGAAAGGGAAAAGATGTAATCAATCTTTTAGGGATCTGAAACTTTTTATCAGGATTAACCCAAGTTTCCTCAAATAGGGCATTCAATTCCTTGGATGCAGGAAAAGTTGTTGAGGATTTCTGTTTTACATTAAAATAAGATTCCTCCTCTACATCCACCACCCTGTCAGGAATGTGCAGGACATTTTTGATGGCTTCTATCAGAGCCTGTATGCCTTGTGACAGGACATGGCATCCCCCCCAGTCGCATCCACCTCATCCTCCTCTGGGTCTGATGTATCGTCATCAGTATCAGCCTGCATGAGCTGGGCCAGAGTATGCTTTTGAGGGCAAATGGCGGGGACCTGAGCCGCTGACATGGGAACTGAATCTCTATTGATCAGATTATCCATAGACGGTATTAAGAAGTGCATCTTTTTTTCAGTATGGAATAATTTAGTATAAATAGTAAATATCATCCCTTTAATGGAATCTAACCATGGGGTGTCTGCCCCACTGGCCTGAGAATGTGCACTATCCTGAGTACAGGGCAGTGAGAGTCTCCTGGGGAGGACAGACACTCTGCTGTGCAGGAAACGCAGTCCCTGGACATGGCAACTGGAAGGGATACACACTCACAGAGAAGGTGAAAACACAGTTTTAACCCACACAGAGCCCACAGGGAGATACAGAAGCCAGAGCCAGCCACACAGCACCCTTTTAGCTTAAGTAAAACTCAGCTGGGTCACAAACTAAGCACCTTAATAGGGTTAAGTATTCTAACACTGCTACCCCCCCTTACTAGGACCCCCTGGTACTGCTGAGGAGACGTGGATTCTTTGTGGAGGAGCTGCGCTTCCCTGTGTATCCTGTCAGTACAAGCTGCAGAGGGAAAATGGCGCTGGTGAGCTACTGGATCCGCTCATAGTGAAGCCCCGCCCCCGTAATGGCACGCGGCTTCCTGCATTTTTTACACTGGCCCGAGGACTTTTTGTGACTAACCGAGTTAAAACCCTCTGTTAGGTAAGTGGTCAGATCTGGGTTTCATTGGTGGCTAAGCGCGCCTGCCTCACAGCATGGACACATCCAAGTGTATCAGCTTACAGAGCCCCCGGAGCGCAGCAGGCTGCGCTCCTACCCTTGTGCCGCCATTCCCGACGACGACCCACTAACCGGGATGCCGGTGCTGTACTCTATCTTCTGGCTCTGTTAGGGGTGGCGGCGTGCTGCGGGAGGGTATGCTCGCCATGGTGGGGCTTGCAAATGACTCCCTCAGGAGCTCAGTGTCCTGTCAGCGGAGAAACGGGACCATTAACTCTTCAGGAAGTTGGGCCGTTCTCCCTCCTAAGTCCCACGAAGCAGGCAGGCTGGTGTCAATCAGCCCTGCCTGAAAACAAACAGAAAATAAATGCAGAAAACTCTTCAGGGGCTCCCTAAGCGTGACCGGCTCCTCCGGGCACATTTTCTAATCCGATTCTGGTAGGACGGGCATAGAGGGAGGAGCCAGTGCACAGTATGGATTTCTTAAAGTGCCCAAGGCTCTTAGGGGACCAGTCTATACCCCAAGGTACTAATGTGGACCCCAATATCCTCTAGGACGTAAGAGAAAAAATAAATACGTGTTACTTCAACACCGCACCCCATCCCCCTCAGACTGACGTCCATTGTCAGCAGGACCCAGTCGGGGACCCAGATGGGATTGCCCCTGCTCAATTGCTGGTCCTGGAGCCAAGACAGCGACAGACGAACCACCAGAGTCAAAGAGGTCAAAAGAGATCTGATCCAATGAGGCAGGCCATCCCACATGGAAAGGATTAACCTCTGTAGTGGGGGGGGGAATGATATTGAGCATACTCTAACATGTCGAAGGTCGACACCATCAGGCCAAGTACTTCATCGCCCCAGAGTGTCAATGCACTCGGCGATGCAAGTGTCTTATCCGGTCCTGAATCTTCAGGACTTTTTTTTGGATACAGAAGCAGTCTCAGACTGTGCGTGTCCAGGAGTGCCCCCAGGTGCACAATGCTCTGAGCAGGGACAAGCAAGGACTTTTTCCATTAATAAGCCACCCATGGGCTTGCAGGAAGGTTAAATGTTCGTTGCAGATGACATAGGAGGACTTCGTGGGAATATTCCAGAATCATCAGGTCATCTAGGTACAGCAAGATCCTGACTCCCTGGCGACGGAGAAGAGCAGTCATCACGGCCATGACCTTGGTGAAGATACGAGGAGCCATAGCCAGTCCAAATGGCAGAGCATGGAATTGGTAATGGAGGTTGCTATTAACAACCGCAGAACTGCTGATGCGATATGGCAATAGGTATATGCAGGTATGCAACCTGTATATCCAGGGATACCATATAGTCTCCAGGATCCATAGCCAGCACAATTCAGCGCAGCATTTCATACAAAACCTGGACACTCTCAAACTTGTTCAGAGATTTGAGGATGAGTATGTGCCAATTGTTCGGACTAGAAACCAGGTCGAAAGTAACCCCTGCCTCTATGGGACTAGCACAACCACTTCTGTACTCAGGAGAGAACTCACCAGTTTGTAGAGCTTGCACCTTCAACGGATCCGAAGGGAGAGCCGTAGTGTAAAACTGGCAAGGGGAGGATGTCTCTGGAATGAGACAGCGTACCTGTGAGAGACAGCTTCCAGTATCCATGCGTCTTAAGTGGACTTTAACAAGACCTGGGTGAACTGTAGTAGTCGGCCTCCCACCCCGGGATCCCCCCGGGGAGGCCCGCCCAGCCATGTAGCAGGCTTGTCATGTTTTGAAGCAGACCAACGGGCTGCACAGGATTATTTGGCCATGGACTTTGTGGTTTTGGGAGCACGAGATGGTCTCTGGTATGCCTGACCTTTTGCATTCCCTTGAGGACGAAAGGAGCGAAAAGTGGTACCTATGCCTTCTGTGCAGATGGATTAGTAGTGGGGGGGGGGGGGGGACTTTGGGGAAGACGTCTTAGCAGCTGCTATTTCAGACACTACATTACTTAGATCTTCCCCAAACATAATGTCCCCAGTGAAGGGGAGTACCTCCAAGGTCTTTTGGAGTCCAGGTCCACTTTCCATGACCTCAACCACAGTATGCGGGGAGCCAGGACAGGCGTGGTCGACGCCTTGGCTGCCAATACAACCGACCCAGAGGACGCCTCCTGATCATAATAGGCGGCAGTAGTATTGTGAGACCGGTATTGTCAGACATGTCCAATATATCCTCGGGCAGCTCATCCTCTAATGCCTGAACCCACGCCTTATTGCAGCCATAGTAGGTCTATGAATGGCTCCAGTAAGGGAGTATATAGATTTCAGGCATCCCTCCACACTCATATCTGACGGTTCCAACAGTGAGGCGACAGGCAGAGTGGACGACATCACGAGGCGGGTGACGCGAGAATACACTGCGGTGGAGTTTCCCATTTGTTACATAACTGTGCAGGGAAAGGATAACGGAGCCAAGACCCGTTTTGGCAGAGGGAATTTCTTCCCTGGATTAGACCGGGGTTCCAGTCTGATGTCCACAAGATGATCAGAATGGGATAATCTAGTTTTAACCACCTTCTGCTGTTTAAATTTTGCCACATTAGTGGAATCCTCATAGTCGGTGATTTGAAGGATATGCGTATTAGCCTCCACTAAAGCAGGGACATCAATTTGCAAGGGAGAAGCCTCATCAGTAACACAGGAGTCAGTGTCTGACAGAACCGTATGCTCTCCCTCCTCTTCAGATGAAACATCAGAGATGTATTTGGATGGCGAGGAGGAAGCAGCCTGCTTAGAAGACCCAGAGACATGTAGTGACCTGGTATAAGTTTCTGTCTAACCAGAGACGGTCTTATTTGCTGCAGTTTGGTTAGACAATTTTCCCCCCCAAAGCGGATTAATCGTAGGGACAATATGAGGCGGCAATGGCACCGGTGGTCCCATAGAGGGCACTAGGTGCTCCACCAGAGTAACCAGTAGGTTGGTGAATTGCAGGTGTCGGAGCTGCGGACTGACAGAGAGGCATATGACACTTAGTACACAGATAGTCATATGACCACCCTTCCCCCTACCTCCCTCTGGTAAATCCCTGGAGCCAGAGGCGTAACTAGGTTTTTCGGAGCCCAGGGCAAGATGTAGAGTGGCAGGGCGGACACTACTACTCCTCCCCCCCCCCCCCCCCCCCCTTAGTCCCACACTGCAGGGAGGCTGTTGGAGCTGCAGTGCTGATGTGTCACCCTGACAGCACAGTTGACGAAATCTTCTTAGAAAAGCTTTTTCAGGGCTGCCCAGTGCATCCCTCCTGGTATGTTTCCTGCTGCAGGCACCAACTCGAAATGGAGCGCTCAGTGCCTGGAGGTGGGGTTTATAGGGGAGGCCCAATGCATCCTGGAACAATCTAAAGCTTTAGCCTGTTGGTGCCTCTGGATCAAGATCCACTCTACACTGCAATGTTTTCCTGTGGAAACCAATGTATCCTGCTGCAGAAAATCCACGATCGTAGCACTTTGTATAGATTCAGAGACTCAGCCACACACAGAGATACAAGTGTCGCATATTAAATTAATTAGCCAAGTATCATTGTGTATCCTACAGTAGTCATATCGTATTGCGACTATAAAGCAAATCCGAGTAATTAGATGTGGGGAAAAAAAAACCACCCGGTGCTAGTAGAGTCTCATGGGAACTAGAATGGCAAAGTTCTTATGGACAGTTTATGCTACATACGGGTGGGCAGATTATAGTAACAGCAATGAGAGGCTGTGTTTTCACCTAAAAAGGTTTGTCCTAGTGAGCGAACATGTTACGTTTTGATGTATTACTGTACTTAATTAAGGTACAACCACCTAATTGCGCATGCATCTGGCAGGGCCCGAGCCCATCGCACGCGCACAAACACAAGCTTGTTTGGACTGCATTGGTTGCAGCCCCTAGAAGCCAGGTACATCTGAAGGAAAAGCAGAGGCATGGCTTCTCAATGGAAGAGGTCTCTGCTAATTGAATTCCGAACTGCCTGTCCGGCTGTGATTAGCAGATGACGCATCTTATATGGAGCCACTGCCAGGGAAGACCCACTGTCTTACTGAGGTGGCAGATTTTACTGGGGGAGCCTCTAGGTAAAATCTGCCACTGAATACAACCATTGCTAAAGAGCTGGTTTTCAGGTAAATGTGTAGATTTCAGATCTATTCTGCCCTTTGCGAAAGATCTTAACTATCAACTTTTAATTTCCTGCAGGTGAGAGTCGGACAGCCGGCCACCAGGAAAAGCAGCTCAGCAGCAGAGAAGTGCTACGAGGAGCAGCAACCCAGGAGGAAAACATGGCATATGTCCAGGGAAAAACTGTAGTTTGAGTAAGCAGGGGGAAGTGCTGCAGACCGAAATAAAACTTATCTTCTGATCAAGATAAATCTTCACATTCTGATGCATGGCAGGCATGTTAATAGGGTTGTGCCAGAAAAGCAGCTGCTGAGGGGCCAAGCTCAAAAGGGGATGCTCAGTGTAGTCAGTAAGCATCAGTGTTTCCTCTTGCAGCAGGAGCTAAACTACAGAATACATTTAATGCATTTATATCCATGTATGCTAGTGTAGCCAAGTATTTTTGGTTGTATGGATTTAGATTTACATTAACATACCAGTACGGTTTTTATAAAGGGTTGTTCCAAGAGAGGAGGGGGTCAGTGTGTATTATACGTGTAGACCCCTGTCTTGCTGACACATGCTTCGTTCTCTGAGAAAATGGTGCTGTCTCTGTTTTCCCAGTGATTTCTCCACTGTATAGATCTCTGGTAAAATGGAAGCTGCCATGTTCCAGATGATTTCTGCACCAGTAAGCAATGAGGTAATTCTAGTCTATGCACCATACACCCATTAGAGATACACCCATGATGGATGCATCATCCTGGCAGGATGCATTACAGAAATATATGTTTCACACTCTGCAAGTGCGCGATTCCAATTTTAAAATGCCAGCAATCCTCAAAGCCACATCAGAATGTCAACAATCGCCAGTCTGTTTCAGTCATCTGCATATACAGTATGGAGCACATCAATGGGTGAGATTCGATTGCTTATCGCTCCCGTTTTCCAGTGTAAAGGGGCGGATGACAGTCAAATTTTGTTTTATTGCGCCCATCACGCCCACCAGAATAATAGGTGCAACGTGCAAAGTCCAATTTGGGCACTTTTCACTCAGTTCAGCTTGCCGCTACCAGGGTGTAAAATGTAGGCGTCGGCAGCTGATTGCACCTGAACGGAAAAACAATTGAATCGCTCCATTGGACACATCTACTGGCTGCCGGCAGCACTAACAAGGGAATCTCCCCCTTTACAGTCCTAATTGTTTATAAAAGGTGCGTGACATTTCATTTGGTGAATATTTGACAGCAAGGAGGGTTTATTATGTTTATTTTAGGTAGGATCATAAATTGTAGACTTAAACATACATTTGCACAGAAAACAAACAGTGATATAACTTGTTATACATCAAGTGGCATTCACCGGCATATAAAGGGACTCCATTTTAAATTACACAGGATGCATGTTTTATATTGGTGCTTAATAGAAATTCTCAAAAATTTCTCACCAGTTTCAGTACCACAACCATGTTCAATCTACTATCGTCAAAATACACAGGTTAAAATTTAAGGCTCCTGTTTTGTTATATTTAACAAAACAAAAAGGAGTACCCAAAAAAAAATAATTTCAAATAGAAAACCATGGAACAGTGATGTACTCGAAGTACAGTCACAATTAAACTAAAATAGATAGTCTCAATTTTTTTTGTATGCAAATATGCTCAATTCAAATGGTTGGGCTTTTACCACAATTTATCATTGTAGGACTATTTAAAAAAAAATGGTGAACAGATTTGCTTAAATGGTTTGGCAATCAATATGCAGCTGGTTTGACTTCTGTAGTGCTTTATTATTTCTCTAAGGTGCCCACGCACTGAGCGATTCACAAATATCGTTAACAATTTTCCTTGAACTCCCCCGGCAGCTCCTCGGAGGTCCCAGACTCACGACACATTGCAATACACATAAGATATTTAAAAGATCTTGCAAAAGATCTGAGGTGTGGCCACATCCAAGAGCATGCGGTCGTAGATTATGGCTTCAGATCTTGACTGCAGCAGGGAAGATCAGAAAGAACAACAAATGAGCAGAGGGGACGTGCTCCGGATCATTATCGTTTGTAGACAATGAATGATGTGCACTTTTGTAAAACGATGTATCGTTATGATGTATCGTTTTCAGCCAAATCAGCCCCAAAATCACTCAGTGTGTGGGCACCATTATAACTGCACTCAATCCCATTCACCACTTAATTTATATTTTACATAACAGCCCCAGTGACTGAATTTTTGCTGTTTCTATCAAACAGAATGTGAAACAAATTTTAAACTGGTACTGAAAAAATTAAACTAGAAAGTGTGGTAGTCAGATAGAGAGTGTACCCAAATAAAAAGAATCATTGTTTTGTTGTTGTTTTTTTTGGGGGGGCGGGGGGGGGGAATTAATATAAAAAATCATTTACGTTTACGAAATGCAGGATCGGGGACCTTCCTACCTTACTGCTTGAATTTGCACTGGTTGGGAGCGCTGCATCTTCTGTCTTTGTAGCATGGACGGAAGAGTGTTTGATCCTGAGTCTGAAAGCTTGCTTCGGTTTAGCTGACCATTTTGTATAAGTGGTACAGATTCCGACACCCTGCTGCATGTGGAGTATAAGCTGTCCAGCGATGAATTCATATTATTAACCAGAGCCTCTAGATCAACATCATCATCTAGGAAATGAAATAAGAACTAAGTTACATTTAATGAAATTATAAACAGGTTGGCTCAATGATATATCTATATACACAGAATTTGAGTGCAACAATCCAGTAGATCACTAACTTTCCTGAAACACATCAAAGTGTACCTGTCCACTACACGTGGAAACAGCCATTTTGTATGCTGAACAAATGTCCTACTGTAAGTGCTAATGATTAGTGGTGCCTCATCTAG
Source organism: Pseudophryne corroboree (assembly GCF_028390025.1). NCBI lineage: Eukaryota > Metazoa > Chordata > Amphibia > Anura > Myobatrachidae > Pseudophryne > Pseudophryne corroboree. Next base: position 349,542,626 of record NC_086448.1, on the reverse strand, counting down.
TATTTATATCCTAACTGCACCAGCACACACACAGTACCAGTCATTCAAAGAGGTTCAGCCCGGAGCTGCTAATCCACGTCTAATGGGCTGATAGTGTGAACAGTCACACCGATGAGCATTGGTTTCCAAACACTTACACCCTGCAGGCTATGGTAAGATGCAGCTGGGGCAACACCAAAGAGGGAGACAAAGCATCCATACAGACCTAGAGTTAGGCATCATGATTGCAGCTAAAAATAATGCGTCAATTTATGGCCAAGGTAGTCAGTATGGCACAGCTTTCCAATTTTCTGCAGCCCACAAAATGCCTGCCTCCACTATGTGAAGAAGTCGTCAATTATTTCTTAACACCGTACACATAACTTCCATTAAAAAATAAATACCAGAAATATCTCTGGGCATCATTAGGACAAAAGGTAGAGCTAAAATTACATACTGTACATTACAGCAAAAGATCTGTTCTGGTCACTTACATGGCAACGTCAACATACAACCTGTGTGTTTCATGCAAAAGCAAAATGTATATTCTTGTTCTTACATACCAGACAGTAACTTTCAAGACAATGCATGAGATTACTATCTAGTCAGCCAACCTTTAAACAATGGACAAAATGTGTCACTACAACGTACAACATATCGATACAATAAAAATGGGGGGGGGGGGGGGGGGGGATTTTAAAAGAAGTCTCCATATAAAAAAAGATAGACAGGTTGTATTATCACAATTTTACTAGGTTGTATTTGGTATGCATTTGCAGAAGTGTGTTTAGGAGAACAGAGCTGCCTATTAGCCAGTTGCATCCAGCTCTATATATTGTGGTGTTTTCGGAGTGTTTTTAGACTTGCAGATGGTAGGAATCTGTCTGTTTCCACTTGTTTAAAAAAAAATAATAATATTAATACCCTAAAATAACCCAAATATATAAAAATTTTATATACCATGTTTATGTACCCCAAATTTACATTTTAGCATTTATTTTGCTGAGAAAAAAATTCATAGAAAAACAGCCATTTGACCATATTTAAGTACCAGAAATCCTATACGCTTATTATAAAAAATAATACACTTTTACACTGTTATTCGATATTAGTTTAGCTTTTTTGGGGGGTAAGGACAGAATTAACCATTTTTCACTTTCAGCAACATTTTTTACAGTAATCCCATTTTCGCGAATATGCAATTGAAAAGGGTGAATCGCAGGAGCACACATACCCGCAAAGCAATTTTCGTGGAAAAAAAATAAGTATGCAAAAATGGCTAAACCGCCAAATGCTGAAAATTACAGCAATTTCGTGGCTAATTGAATTTGACCCTTAGACCTACAAGAGGCACACTATTGTTGTGCATATCATCACTTCTAAATGGAGAAGGAATGGCCTGACAAACCATACCCATGGAGGATGTGAAAAAAAAATGTCAGGTCAGGCTTTGGAACTAATGTGGAATACTTTAATAGGATTCTTGCATCCAGAGAGGTTATAAATGTATTTCAACTCCAGCGGATGTATTTTGACTGCTACATAGACTTTGAACTATCAATCCAATGAGAGTCAATGTCGGTTGGAGCTGCGTTGCTTGCAATTTAATGTGCTCTTTATAGCCCATCACGTCAGGCATAGAGAACTCTCTAACAGACATGTTTCTCTTGGCAGGAGTGGGTTAAGTTTTTGAAAGCTTGTGCTGTATGTGGCATTGGTGGGTGACATTTATCTCGCTCTTTGTTGACAGATTGAGTCAGCATGGAGTGTCATGCACGTCAGTCCGTGGCCCTTCAAGAGGCTTCGTGGCTGCATTGGGAATTTTTCTTGCAGTGGCGCAGCTTGGCAGGTAAATCCTAATACTGTAACCTCTTGTCTTTCGTCTGGGAGATGTTTATATAAAGACAAGTCTCTAGCTTGTGTGGCTCAGAGACTTCATGGCACTTCCTTCTTTTTGATATTAGCAGTAGAGATGAGCGGGTTCGGTTTCTTTGAATCCGAACCCGCACGAACTTCACTTTTTTTTTCACGGGTCCGAGCGACTCGGATCTTCCCGCCTTGCTCGGTAACCCGAGCGCGCCCCGAACGTCATCATGACGCTGTCGGATTCTCGCGAGACTCGGATTCTATATAAGGAGCCGCGCGTCGCCGCCATTTTCACACGTGCATTGAGATTGATAGGGAGAGGACGTGGCTGGCGTCCTCTCCATTTAGATTAGATTTAGAAGAGAGAGAGAGAGAGAGAGAGAGATTGCTGTGATACTGTAGATTAGAAGAGAGTGCAGACAGAGTTTAGTGACTGACGACCACAGTGACCAGTGACCACCAGAGACAGTGCAGTTGTTTGTTTTATTTAATATATCCGTTCTCTGCCTGAAAAAAACGATACACAGTCACACAGTGACTCAGTCTGTGTGCACTGCTCAGCCCAGTGTGCTGCACATCAATGTATTGTATATAAAGCTTATAATTGTGGGGGAGACTGGGGAGCACTGCAGGTTGTTATAGCAGGAGCCAGGAGTACATGATAAATAATATTATATTAAAATTAAACAGTGCACACTTTTGCTGCAGGAGTGCCACTGCCAGTGTGACTAGTGGTGACCAGTGCCTGACCACCAGTATATTAGTAGTATTGTATACTCTCTCTTTATCAACCAGTCTATATTAGCAGCAGACACAGTACAGTGCGGTAGTTCACGGCTGTGGCTACCTCTGTGTCGGCACTCGGCAGGCAGTCCGTCCATCCATAATTGTATTATAATATATACCACCTAACCGTGGTTTTTTTTTCATTCTTTATACCGTCGTCATACTAGTTGTTACGAGTATACTACTATCTCTTTATCAACCAGTGTACAGTGCGGTAGTTCACGGCTGTGGCTACCTCTGTGTCGGCACTCGGCAGGCAGTCCGTCCAACCATAATTGTATTATATACCACCTAACCGTGGTTTTTTTTTCATTCTTTATACCGTCGTCATACTAGTTGTTACGAGTATACTACTATCTCTTTATCAACCAGTGTACAGTGCGGTAGTTCACGGCTGTGGCTACCTCTGTGTCGGCACTCGGCAGGCAGTCCGTCCATCCATAATTGTATTATAATATATACCACCTAACCGTGGTTTTTTTTTCATTCTTTATACCGTCGTCATACTAGTTGTTACGAGTATACTACTATCTCTTTATCAACCAGTGTACAGTGCGGTAGTTCACGGCTGTGGCTACCTCTGTGTCGGCACTCGGCAGGCAGTCCGTCCAACCATAATTGTATTATAATATATACCACCTAACCGTGGTTTTTTTTTCATTCTTTATACCGTCGTCATACTAGTTGTTACGAGTATACTACTATCTCTTTATCAACCAGTGTACAGTGCGGTAGTTCACGGCTGTGGCTACCTCTGTGTCGGCACTCGGCAGGCAGTCCGTCCAACCATAATTGTATTATAATATATACCACCTAACCGTGGTTTTTTTTTCATTCTTTATACCGTCGTCATACTAGTTGTTACGAGTATACTACTATCTCTTTATCAACCAGTGTACAGTGCGGTAGTTCACGGCTGTGGCTACCTCTGTGTCGGCACTCGGCAGGCAGTCCGTCCAACCATAATTGTATTATAATATATACCACCTAACCGTGGTTTTTTTTTCATTCTTTATACCGTCGTCATACTAGTTGTTACGAGTATACTACTATCTCTTTATCAACCAGTGTACAGTGCGGTAGTTCACGGCTGTGGCTACCTCTGTGTCGGCACTCGGCAGGCAGTCCGTCCATCCATAATTGTATTATATACCACCTAACCGTGGTTTTTTTATACCACCTAACCGTGGCAGTCCGTCCATAATTGTATACTAGTATCCAATCCATCCATCTCCATTGTTTACCTGAGGTGCCTTTTAGTTCTGCCTATAAAATATGGAGAACAAAAAAGTTGAGGTTCCAAAATTAGGGAAAGATCAAGATCCACTTCCACCTCGTGCTGAAGCTGCTGCCACTAGTCATGGCCGAGACGATGAAATGCCAGCAACGTCGTCTGCCAAGGCCGATGCCCAATGTCATAGTACAGAGCATGTCAAATCCAAAACACCAAATATCAGAAAAAAAAGGACTCCAAAACCTAAAATAAAATTGTCGGAGGAGAAGCGTAAACTTGCCAATATGCCATTTACCACACGGAGTGGCAAGGAACGGCTGAGGCCCTGGCCTATGTTCATGGCTAGTGGTTCAGCTTCACATGAGGATGGAAGCACTCAGCCTCTCGCTAGAAAACTGAAAAGACTCAAGCTGGCAAAAGCACCGCAAAGAACTGTGCGTTCTTTGAAATCCCAAATCCACAAGGAGAGTCCAATTGTGTCGGTTGCGATGCCTGACCTTCCCAACACTGGACGTGAAGAGCATGCGCCTTCCACCATTTGCACGCCCCCTGCAAGTGCTGGAAGGAGCACCCGCAGTCCAGTTCCTGATAGTCAGATTGAAGATGTCAGTGTTGAAGTACACCAGGATGAGGAGGATATGGGTGTTGCTGGCGCTGGGGAGGAAATTGACCAGGAGGATTCTGATGGTGAGGTGGTTTGTTTAAGTCAGGCACCCGGGGAGACACCTGTTGTCCGTGGGAGGAATATGGCCGTTGACATGCCAGGTGAAAATACCAAAAAAATCAGCTCTTCGGTGTGGAGGTATTTCACCAGAAATGCGGACAACAGGTGTCAAGCCGTGTGTTCCCTTTGTCAAGCTGTAATAAGTAGGGGTAAGGACGTTAACCACCTCGGAACATCCTCCCTTATACGTCACCTGCAGCGCATTCATAATAAGTCAGTGACAAGTTCAAAAACTTTGGGTGACAGCGGAAGCAGTCCACTGACCAGTAAATCCCTTCCTCTTGTAACCAAGCTCACGCAAACCACCCCACCAACTCCCTCAGTGTCAATTTCCTCCTTCCCCAGGAATGCCAATAGTCCTGCAGGCCATGTCACTGGCAAGTCTGACGAGTCCTCTCCTGCCTGGGATTCCTCCGATGCATCCTTGCGTGTAACGCCTACTGCTGCTGGCGCTGCTGTTGTTGCCGCTGGGAGTCGGTGGTCATCCCAGAGGGGAAGTCGTAAGCCCACTTGTACTACTTCCAGTAAGCAATTGACTGTTCAACAGTCCTTTGCGAGGAAGATGAAATATCACAGCAGTCATCCTACTGCAAAGCGGATAACTGAGGCCTTGGCATCCTGGGTGGTGAGAAACGTGGTTCCGGTATCCATCATTACTGCAGAGCCAACTAGAGACTTGTTGGAGGTACTGTGTCCCCGGTACCAAATACCATCTAGGTTCCATTTCTCTAGGCAGGCGTTACCGAAAATGTACACAGACCTCAGAAAAAGAGTCACCAGTGTCCTAAAAAATGCAGCTGTACCCAATGTCCACTTAACCACGGACATGTGGACAAGTGGAGCAGGGCAGGGTCAGGACTATATGACTGTGACAGCCCACTGGGTAGATGTATGGACTCCCGCCGCAAGAACAGCAGCGGCGGCACCAGTAGCAGCATCTCGCAAACGCCAACTCTTTCCTAGGCAGGCTACGCTTTGTATCACCGCTTTCCAGAATACGCACACAGCTGAAAACCTCTTACGGCAACTGAGGAAGATCATCGCGGAATGGCTTACCCCAATTGGACTCTCCTGTGGATTTGTGGCATCGGACAACGCCAGCAATATTGTGTGTGCATTAAATCTGGGCCAATTCCAGCACGTCCCATGTTTTGCACATACCTTGAATTTGGTGGTGCAGAATTTTTTAAAAAACGACAGGGGCGTGCAAGAGATGCTGTCGGTGGCCAGAAGAATTGCGGGACACTTTCGGCGTACAGGCACCACGTACAGAAAACTGGAGCACCACCAAAAACTACTGAACCTGCCCTGCCATCATCTGAAGCAAGAAGTGGTAACGAGGTGGAATTCAACCCTCTATATGCTTCAGAGGTTGGAGGAGCAGCAAAAGGCCATTCAAGCCTATACAATTGAGCACGATATAGTAGGTGGAATGCACCTGTCTCAAGTGCAGTGGAGAATGATTTCAACGTTGTGCAAGGTTCTGATGCCCTTTGAACTTGCCACACGTGAAGTCAGTTCAGACACTGCCAGCCTGAGTCAGGTCATTCCCCTCATCAGGCTTTTGCAGAAGAAGCTGGAGGCATTGAAGGAGGAGCTAACACGGAGCGATTCCGCTAGGCATGTGGGACTTGTGGATGCAGCCCTTAATTCGCTTAACAAGGATTCACGGGTGGTCAATCTGTTGAAATCAGAGCACTACATTTTGGCCACCGTGCTCGATCCTAGATTTAAAGCCTACCTTGGATCTCTCTTTCCGGCAGACACAGGTCTGCTGGGGTTGAAAGACCTGCTGGTGACAAAATTGTCAAGTCAAGCGGAACGCGACCTGTCAACATCTCCTCCTTCACATTCTCCCGCAACTGGGGGTGCGAGGAAAAGGCTCAGAATTCCGAGCCCACCCGCTGGCGGTGATGCAGGGCAGTCTGGAGCGACTGCTGATGCTGACATCTGGTCCGGACTGAAGGACCTGACAACGATTACGGACATGTCGTCTACTGTCACTGCATATGATTCTCTCAACATTGATAGAATGGTGGAGGATTATATGAGTGACCGCATCCAAGTAGGCACGTCACACAGTCCGTACTTATACTGGCAGGAAAAAGAGGCAATTTGGAGGCCCTTGCACAAACTGGCTTTATTCTACCTAAGTTGCCCTCCCACAAGTGTGTACTCCGAAAGAGTGTTTAGTGCCGCCGCTCACCTTGTCAGCAATCGGCGTACGAGGTTACATCCAGAAAATGTGGAGAAGATGATGTTCATTAAAATGAATTATAATCAATTCCTCCGCGGAGACATTGACCAGCAGCAATTGCCTCCACAAAGTACACAGGGAGCTGAGATGGTGGATTCCAGTGGGGACGAATTGATAATCTGTGAGGAGGGGGATGTACACGGTGATATATCGGAGGGTGAAGATGAGGTGGACATCTTGCCTCTGTAGAGCCAGTTTGTGCAAGGAGAGATTAATTGCTTCTTTTTTGGGGGGGGTCCAAACCAACCCGTCATATCAGTCACAGTCGTGTGGCAGACCCTGTCACTGAAATGATGGGTTGGTTAAAGTGTGCATGTCCTGTTTTGTTTATACAACATAAGGGTGGGTGGGAGGGCCCAAGGATAATTCCATCTTGCACCTCTTTTTTCTTTTCTTTTTCTTTGCATCATGTGCTGATTGGGGAGGGTTTTTTGGAAGGGACATCCTGCGTGACACTGCAGTGCCACTCCTAGATGGGCCCGGTGTTTGTGTCGGCCACTAGGGTCGCTAATCTTACTCACACAGCTACCTCATTGCGCCTCTTTTTTTCTTTGCGTCATGTGCTGTTTGGGGAGGGTTTTTTGGAAGGGACATCCTGCGTGACACTGCAGTGCCACTCCTAGATGTGCCCGGTGTTTGTGTCGGCCACTAGGGTCGCTAATCTTACTCACACAGCTACCTCATTGCGCCTCTTTTTTTCTTTGCGTCATGTGCTGTTTGGGGAGGGTTTTTTGGAAGGGACATCCTGCGTGACACTGCAGTGCCACTCCTAGATGTGCCCGGTGTTTGTGTCGGCCACTAGGGTCGCTAATCTTACTCACACAGTCAGCTACCTCATTGCGCCTCTTTTTTTCTTTGCGTCATGTGCTGTTTGGGGAGGGTTTTTTGGAAGGGCCATCCTGCGTGACACTGCAGTGCCACTCCTAGATGGGCCCGGTGTTTGTGTCGGCCACTAGGGTCGCTAATCTTACTCACACAGCTACCTCATTGCGCCTCTTTTTTTCTTTGCGTCATGTGCTGTTTGGGGAGGGTTTTTTGGAAGGGACATCCTGCGTGACACTGCAGTGCCACTCCTAGATGGGCCCGGTGTTTGTGTCGGCCACTAGGGTCGCTTATCTTACTCACACAGCGACCTCGGTGCAAATTTTAGGACTAAAAATAATATTGTGAGGTGTGAGGTATTCAGAATAGACTGAAAATGAGTGTAAATTATGGTTTTTGAGGTTAATAATACTTTGGGATCAAAATGACCCCCAAATTCTATGATTTAAGCTGTTTTTTAGTGTTTTTGGAAAAAAACACCCGAATCCAAAACACACCCGAATCCGACAAAAATAATTCGGTGAGGTTTTGCCAAAACGCGTTCGAACCCAAAACACGGCCGCGGAACCGAACCCAAAACCAAAACCCGAAAAATTTCAGGCGCTCATCTCTAATTAGCAGGCCGTCTACTAATGGATTCTTGGTACAAAAGGCCTTAAAGGACTGGCATGTATGGTCCTTACTGTGAAGGATTGCTGTCATCCCATTAGTCCTGAGATTTGTGTGTGTGTGCTGGAAAGTACACAAATTTATTTGTTCATCCTCGTTCAAAGTTTTCACCATCTAGTCTCACTTATGCAATGTTCTTTCAGATCAGTGAGTTTGTTGTAGAGTCACGCTTTGGCCAGGTTGTGCCGTGGTTTGGTCCTCCATCATTGCTCGTCTGTCTTGGTACCCCACCTGCATGCAGATATGCTTGTATGATTTTTTATTTTTTATTTTAACAGTCGGTGCAATGAAGAATTAAACTTTTTACCCTTTATCAAAAAGGCATTGCACGATTATCTTTCTCTCAGTTTCAAAATTATTTGAGTAATACAGGGAGGAGGAGTTTTTGAATTTTATTCTGTCAGCCTTCATTGTAAAGCAATAAGGAAACCTAAAGGTGAAAGTGTTAACCTGTAAAAATTAACTGATTTGAGAATTCTGAGAGTAAGACAATTGGGTCTATTCATGAAGCAGTGGAAACAGCGGAGAAGTTTGCCAGTGGAGAAGTTGCCCATGGCAACCAATCAGCTGCTCCGTACAATTGTATAGTAAGCAAATGATAAAAACGGTTACTTCATCGCTGATTGGTTGCCATGGGCAACTTCTCCACTGCTTCATGAATAGACCCCTCTGTGTAACAAATACCCTGAGGTTATAAGTTTCCCTTCTCACTTTTTTTTTAAATTGTAAACGTTACTTGAAATCGAGCCTCTCTGAGTGAACACTATTTTCTTTTCTATACTGCTTCTTGGGAATTAGGTGGAACTCCTGTTGCTCACTCTTTGGTTTCAGTTTTTAAATTTGATGCACACATTTAAAGACTTGTTTCTTCTATAACTAGTTTATCCATGTTATGATAATCAATAATAGCAGTGACCCTGTATTATTCCAATCACGTCTATTTCTATTTCATTTAGTATGAAGTTCAAAGGTACAATATTTTGGGTTGAAATAATAATGCTCAGTTGAAGAAATCAACAACTAGACTGCTTAACAGCCAGGACTAAGAAGTACTAATCTTTGTTACGTTACATACTAGCTATACTGTCCCATGAAAGGTAATAATGGGGACTATAGGAAACTTCATAATGAGAAAGAAAACAAAAAAGGCAGATGAATGGTTTAATTGCAAATATGAGAAAGGGGTAGGACTAAAAACTATAAGACTTAGGGAGTTATTCAGGATGCATCGCTAATTGATACAACTGCAATAACGCAGTCTTTGGCGGCACTGCTCATGCTAAATGTATTCGGGTCACAATGACTGTATAAAACAGGAAAGGGATATAAAAAGATATCCAAGATATTGAGAATGCCAATCAGCAGTGTTCAAACGCTAATTAAGAAGTGGAAAATGAGGGATTCTGTGGAAAACAAATCACGGTCAGGTAGACCAACAAAAATTCAGCCACAACTGCCAGGAAAATTGTTTGGGATGCAAAGAAAAAATCCACAAAATATTTCAGCTGAAATACAGGACTCTCTGAAAAAAAGTGGTGTGGTTGTTTCAAGATGCACAATAAGGAGGCATTTGAAGAAAAATGGGCTGCATGGTCGAGTCGCCAGAAGAAAGCCATTACTACACAAATGCCACAAAGCATCCCGCTTACAATACTCCAAACAGCACAGAGACAAGCCTCAAAACTTCTGGAACAACGTCATTTGGAGTAATAAGACCAAAATTTAACTTTTTGGCCACAACCATAAACGTTACATTTGGAGAGGAGTCGACAAGGCCTATGATGAAAGGTACACCATTCCTACTGTGAAACACGGAGGTGGATCGCTGATGTTTTGGGGATGTGTGAGCTACAAAGGCACTGGAAACTTGGTCAAAATTGATGGCAAGATGAATGCAGCATGTTATCAGAAAATACTGGAGGAAAATTTGCACTCATCAGCCCGGAAGCTGCGCATGGGACGTACTTGGACGTTCCAACATGACAATGATCCAAAACACAAGGCCAAGTCGACCTGTCAGCAGAATAAAGTGAAGGTTCTGGAGTGGCCATCTCAATCTCCTGACCTCAATATCATTGAGCCACTCTGGGGATATCTCAAACGTGCAGTTCATGCAAGACAGCCCAAGAATTTACAGGAACTGGATGCTTTTTGCCAAGAAGAATGGCCAGCTTTACCATCTGAGAAAATAAAGAGCCTCATCCACAACTACCACAAAAGACTTCAAGCTGTCATTGATGTTAAAGAGGGCAATACACAGTACTAAGAACTGGGGTATGTAAACTTTTGATCAGGGTCATTTGGGTAGTTTCTGTTGTCATTATGATTTAAAAAGAGTAAACACAGTTGATTGACAATAAATGGCTTCACCCAACCACTAACCATGAGTGAAAGAAAAGTCTGGGTTATTATTCATATTCTCTGACAAATGGCCAGAAAATAACAACTTCTGCTAGGGTATGTAAACTTATGAGCACAACTGTAAATCAAAAATATATACGTTATGGTAAGAACTTACCATTGATAACAGTATTTCTCCACAGGATCCACAGCATAACATTGGTATATGATGACGCGACAGCGGATTTGCACCAAACGGTCAAAGCTTTCGGCCTCCCAGCATGCAACGGGCCCGTCCATATATCCCCGCCTCCTGGGTCAGGCAAATCAGTAGTTTTTCTAAAGCTCAAGGAAGGAGCATCATAGAGAGCCCTAATCAGGCGAGAAGAACACACATGCACACCCTTCCTTACAAGAAGGAAGAGGTTAGGGAGTAGAAGGATCCTCAAATCAGGTGCGTCAGAGTGGGATCCCTGTGGATCCTGTGGACTTGGGAGAAATACTGTTATCAATGGTAAATTCTTACCATAACGTAGATTTCTCCAGCAGGGTCCACAGGTTATCCACAGGATAACATTGGGATGTCCCAAAGCAATTTAGTGGTGGGGACGCTCCCGATTGGACAGGAGAATCCTTTGCCCGAATTCAGCATCCTGAGAGGCAAAGGTATCAACGGCATAATGTATAATGAATGTGTTAATGGAAGACCATGTGGCTGCCTTACATATCTGTTCTGCTGAAGCACCACATTGTGCTGCCCAAGATTGACCTACCTTACGAGTAGAGTGAGCAGAGACATTAGCCAGAACAGAGAGATCAGCTTGAGAATATGCTTCTGAATTAGTCATCCGAAACCACCTTGCCAGTGTCTGCTAATCAGCAGGCCATCCTCTCTTGTGAAATCCGTAGAGAATGAAAAAAGAATCTGTCTTTCTGATGGCACTGGTACGATCTACGTAGATCCTTAAAGCACGGACTATGTCCAATGATGCATCTCCCGCAGAAAGGTCCGGCCCCTGGAAGGCAGGGACTACAATTTCTTTGTTAAGGATGAATTCAGACACCAACTTAGGAAGATACCCAGATTTAGTTCTGAGAACTGTTCTATCTGGACAAAGAAAAAAAAATCAGACGGAGGACGACATAATCCCCAATGGCCAGTAGAAAGAGTAATTTAGCTGTCAACCATTTAAGAGCCACTCTGAAGTGGTTCAAGTGGGGCAACCTGAAGGGCCTTTAGGACTAAACTGAAATCCCACTGTAGGGGGAATAAAAAGGAGGTTGAATGCGCAGCATTCCTTGGGGAGGGGGGTGCACATCCTGTAGGTTAGCAATTTTCTTTTGGAATCATACAGTCAATGCTGACACTTGCACTTTTAAGGATACCACCCTTAAACCTTTATCCATTCCTGCCTGAAGGAATGCTAAGGACCCTGGAAACTCTGAAAGACCTAGGGTCAAATTTCTGATCACTGCACCACTGAATATAGGCTTGCCATATTCGGTGATAAATGCGAGCTGAGGAAGGTTTCCTTGCGTCGAGTATTGTTTGAATTACCTGTTGTGAGAATCCTCTTGACTTTAGAATGGAAGTCCCAAGAGCCACGCTATCAAAGACAGTCAATCTAGGTGTCTGTGATAACAAGGACCTTGAGACAGTAGATCTGGACTTTGAGGGAGCAGGAATGGAGCATCCATCGACATTCTCTGTAGATCTGTGTACCAATGTCTTCTGGGCCAAGCCGGAGCTATTAGTATCACGGCACCCTTTCCTTGCTTTATCCTTCTCACCACCCTGGCTAATAAGGTGATTGGAGGAAACACAGACCATATGAAAGTCCCATCTCACCGACAGGGCATCCACAAAGATCGCTCTGGGATCCTTTGTTCTTGACCCATATGCAAGAACTTTGATGTTCTGAAGGGACACCATGAAATCTATCTCTGGCAATCCCCACTTGACTAGAGTCTGGGAGACCTACGGGTGTAGAGCCAATTCGCTTGCCTGAATGGCATGTCGATTGAGAAACCCTGCTTCCCAGTTTAGGACTCCTGGAAGAACACTGCGGACAAGGTTGGATGTTGAAGATCTGCTCACTTTAACGTGTGACTTACCTCCATTACTTTCTGGCTGTGAGTTCCTCTCTGATGGTTGAGGTATGCTACTGCCGTCGCACTGTCCGAGCGGACCTGAACTGGTTTCCCCCGAAAGATGTCCTTTGCCTGAATCAGTGCCATGTATATGACTCGGAGTTCCAATATATTTATTGGCAGGCAACTTTCTTCTTTGGTCCACTGCCCCTGGAAACAAATCCTTTGTGACACCGCTCCCCAGCCCTGAAGGCTGGCATCCGTTGTCAGAATTTCCCAATCTGATATCCAAAAGGGTCTCCCTTTGTCCAGGTGGAATGTCTGACCTACTTACTTCCAGAGTAAGGACCATAGACTGTTTTTATTGTCTGATGAAAAACTTTCCATTTGGCAAGAATCAGATGTTGCTTGAGGCCTCAAATTAAATGGAGCATACTCTACCATGTTGAATGTTGACACCATCAATCCCATCACACGCATTGCTGGGTGAATGGATATCTTTCGACTGTGTAGCAGCTACTGAATCCTTGACTGAACTTTGGATATTTCGTTCAGAGGTAAGGTTACTCTCTGATGGTTCGTATACAATACAGTCCCCAAGTGAGTCATTTGCTGTGACGGAATCAGAGACGATTTTGCCCAATTTATGAGCCAACCGTGATTCTGCAGACGAGCTATCGTCTGTTGCAGATTACACAGAATCAATTCCTGAGACTGTGCCAGGATTAAAAGATCGTCGAGGTATGGAAAAATTCTTATCCCCTGCTGGCGAAGATAAGCTGCCATTACCACCATAATCTTGGTAAATACTCTGGGAGCTGTGGCCAATCCAAATGGAGGGGCCAGGAACTGAAAATGCTGTTGGAGGATAGCGAACCTGAGATAGCGCTGATGGGACAGTGCTATAGGTACATGTAGGTAAACATCCTGGATATCCAGGGATACCATAAAATCCCCTGGCTCCATGGCCAAAACGATGTAATGCAAAGTCTCCATATGCAACAGAGGCACCCAAATATACTTGTTCAGCACTTTGAGACTGAGTATGGGCCGGCACGACCTATTTGGCTTCTGGGCTAGAAACAGGTTGGAGTAAAAACCCTGTCCTCATTGTGCAGAAGGAACTGGAATGATTACGCTTGACTGAAGCAATTTCTGAACTGCCTCTTGCAAAGCCCTGGCCTTCCTTTTCACTGAAGATGGGCTGGTACAAAAAAAAAAACAAAAAAAAACCTTTGAGGAGGGTGTTTCTTGAAAGCAAAAGCATAACCGAGAGATACCGCTTCTCGCACCCAGGCATATGTGGTAGACTGTTGCCAGATCTGTGCAAATTGAAGAAGTCGTCCTCTCACCCTGGGAACACCTGATTTGGAAGCCGGTCCTCTGGTAGCTTTTTAGTCTTACCAGACTGTATTGCGACTGTTGTATTGGGACTGTTTTCCCATCACCTTTTCCATTTGCTTTCCCTCGAGACAGAAAAGCTGGAAATTTAGGCTTGAATTTGTATGTGGAAGGAAACTTCACTTTCTTGAAGTCTGCTTCTGACTCCAAAATACTGGTTAATTCTTTACCAAAAAGAATATCTCCAGTAAAAGGTAAAGACTCAAAAACCTTTTTGGATTCTTAATCAGGTCTCCATGTACGTAGCCAAACTGCTCTGCAAGCGGATACTGCTGAAGCTGATGCCTGAGAGGCAATTGTACCCATATCCAAGGCTGCTTCTTCCAAAAACATTGCAGCCTGTTTGATATGTGTAACATGAGATTTCTGCTCTCTAGATGCCATTGAAAGATCCCCTTGCAATGTATCAGCCCAGGCAGCCACTAATTTTGCCATCCAGGCTGAAGCCATGGCTGGTCTTATGATTGCCCCAAACAGGGAAAAAATGTTTTTTTAGAAAACTATCAACTCTCCTATCCGTGACATCATTTAATGATGTTGAAGGCAGAGGTAATGTAGATTCACACTAATCGAATGACATGCATATCTACTTTGGGAGCCACCTCCCTCTTTAAACAGTCCCCAGCCAGAAGAGGATAATTGGAATTCTAAACTTCTTACTGGGCGTAACCCAAGCCTCTTGCATAATTTCCATCAGTTGTTCTGACTCAGAAAACTCAGTCTTAACTGTTTTGGGACGTTTAAACACAGGTGCTTTAGATTTTAAACACAGGCTCTGCTGATTCTTCTAAGTACAGAATGGCTTTCATCGCATTAATTAAATCAGATATGTCCACTGAGCTGAGACCTTCCTCCTCATCTCCGTATGCAGAACCGGAGTGTAATGGGTCTTCATCCTCCGACGAATGCTCATCTGAAACATGTGTAGACTTTGAAGATGTTGTTTCATGTCTATGCGATTTACTTACCACTGGCCTTTCAGCCTGTTTTTGTTGAGGTGGCTGCTTCCGCTGCTGTATATGATAAACCCCAGGTGAAATGCTGCATGTAAGGCTTAATATAGTGTAACCTATCCCTGGTACAGAAGTTGGAATTATCCGCTCAGCTATACTGGATAATGTCTATGCAAACGTAGCCCATGGGGGATCAACTTGCACCTGTGTCTGCCTTGGATTTTTCAAGAGACTTTGGTGAAAGCTAAAACAATTCACACACAAACCATTCTGAACCAGATCCTGAGAGGTTAACCCAGCTTTGCAAGACAAACATGAAATGAGTGTTGGTGCTGCTGTGAGTGTATTTTCCTCACCTTTGCAGCTCTTAGACATGATAAATAATCACACACTTGCACAGTGTACTACACAATTTGTGACTGTAATCACTTTCAATTTTGTTAACGTGACATACAATCTGACCCTACCCTGCTTTGTAACAGCATTGAGGATCGGAAGACAGAAAAACTCACAGAATTATAGCAAAGTCAGCAATCACATTAGCAATCAGTCACAGGTTATACATTAGTATAATATGCAAAATGAACACAATCAACTACAAATACATTTCAAGTACGTAGAAGAAACATATTACTGCATTATCTGATACAGGAAATAACCGTATTCAGTCGCACAGCAAAAAGAAAACAGTAATAATTATCAGACTCATGTATTAGGCACTTATCCAACTATTCATACTCAAAAGCTAAATAGAAACTTAGTGCAGTATTTCCCGTGCTCAGTAGAGTGGGATACAGGGAAAGTCACCCCGCTTCCAAGACCGCTCAATACGTTAGCGAATGCCAAGTGGATCCGGACGGTAATAGTGTACACACTCGCCCCGTGAACCTACAGTGAACACAGATTCCCAAGCGAACACTGACGTACCAGCCACACAGCCGTCTATGTTGTGACTGGGTCCTTAAACACAGCGTCTCAGATGGAAGCAGGAAAAAACAGTTCATGGCGGGAGTCTCAGAGGAAACTGGTAATGAACCGGGAGAGGGATGACCAGGGGAGCGTCTGACTCCCCACTGCTGACATCAACCCCCTATGGATCGCGGCCTCATACTACCTCTGGAGCCTATGATCCCTAAGGCCTAGCGCTGGTGCACCCTAGGTGGTAGCCTCATCAGCGACTGTTTGGTAGTTTCCTCCCAAAACAGTGCTTATGGCTGCTAAAAAAACAGCAGCCCTCTTGACCATGGTCCGGCTCCAGCCACACCAAACAAAAAACTGATTTGCCTGAGCCAGGAGGTGAGGATATATGGACGGGCATATTGCATGCTGGGAGGCTGAAAGCTTTGACAGTTTGGTGCAAATCCGCTGTCGTGTCATCATATCCCAA
Source organism: Pseudophryne corroboree (assembly GCF_028390025.1). NCBI lineage: Eukaryota > Metazoa > Chordata > Amphibia > Anura > Myobatrachidae > Pseudophryne > Pseudophryne corroboree. The sequence goes on along the minus strand of NC_086448.1, from coordinate 349,526,117 downwards.
TGTTATCCTGTATATAACCCGTGGACCCTGACGGAGAAATGCATAAACTTCTACATAAATTACATCATATCAGAGAGACAATACAAAATAAAATGGAATTTAAATTACAGCAATTAAATGGTGCAAATGCAATAATACTGCCAAGTGTATTTAATGTGAGAACTTGATATGTACTTCTACCTGAACACTGATCCAAATATCTGTAATACTTACCAGCCCGTCAAAATGACGGAACAATAAAACAGTAATATCAGCGTCAGCAGCTTTGCGTGTCCGAACGAAGCAACAGTTGAATTGCTCCATCAGGTGCCATCTAGTGGCCGCCGACGTGCAAAACACTTGAATTCCCCAATAGGGGCGAGGATCAGTGTTAGCCTTTTATTCTAAAGGATGCTACCGTATAAACTGAAAACAAATAATCCTCAAATAACTTTTGTCAGCAAAATCTTTCATTTTGTCAATGAGTTTATAAAAAATTTTTGGGGAATATTAAGTAAGATTCAGTTGTCAGAAGGCTGATGGAAAATTCTCAGTCTGCTGCAGTCTACTTTTACGCTAAGGTATATATTCAATTATGGTCGGATTTTTTGACCAGTCGAAAAACGTGGCTAATTCGTGGCTGCCCTGTTCAATAAATTTGTGGGGTTGGAAAACCTAACCCTGTCGAAAAGTATGTGTAGCGGCAAATTTGCCGCCGATACACATACTTTGTTGGATTTGTGGGCATTTGACAAGTTTTTGGCACGTTTCGACAATGCCGATTCAACTATACATAAAATTAGATTGGCATTGTAGAAAACACCAGCAAATTGAATACTGAAGTGTCGGATCCTCTCCGATCCTCTGTCGGAGAGGATCAGACACGACTAAAATATGCCTTAGTATCAATTTTAAAGTGAACTGATGGTTCTTTCCTACTGTGAAATTAAAGGACACTGAATAATATGGCTCTAATAAAAACCTATTTTAACTTAAGTGATTGGCCTCTAAAAATTCTGAAGGTGGAAAACCCATTTTATTATTAATCACAAGCACATGGGGGGAATTAAATTTGTGAAAACAGACCTATCCAATTATTCGTGAAAATTTACCTACGATAATTCGCCAGAGTTTTAAGATTTTTTCACCACCTCCTGAGCATGTGAAATGCTGGGGAAAATACATATTTTAAGATAAATATGCATGAACCACTAAGACACTCCCCTAAATGACTAATTAGGCACTTAGATGTTTTTAATTAGCTTAATTGGGCCAACAATGACATGTCATTTTTGGGGTGAAAAATGCAAGCAATTGGGGTAGGAGTTTAGGGTTTTTTCAACTTTGTTTAAAATGGACTTAAAATGACTAATATACAATACCCATTTTTTTATACATACCCCACATTAAAGTAGAGTATTTATTTTCTGTTTTAGAAAAATGCATGAGACAACCATTGGACAAATTTTAAGAACCCCAAAAACTTTATTATGGCACTAATAAGACATCTATAATGTTACCCTAAATTAGTTTTTTTAGGGCTTATAAACAGGTTTCCCCATTTCCACCTACACTTAACGCCAGTAGGGTGATTCTCTGTGTGAAGCACAGGACATTTACATACAGTCAAGTACGTGAATGGTTTTTATACCACAATTTTTTTGTTTTCTGGTGTTCTAGTATTAAATACTTTGTTGGCAGGAAATGTACATTTAAAAAAAAATAAAAAATTCACTACAGTAATTGTAATTTTAAATAATGATAGTAAGGTAAAGTGTTCAAAGTACAATTCTGAGTCCCGTGCATCACGCAGTTTGTATTACAGTAAATCCAGAAGTTATTGTACTGAATTTCTTTCTGGTGAATATTTTCTAACAATTACAGTAAGTGCATCATCGCTATGAGAGTGGTAAAATGGGAGAGAAAAAAAGCACCAGCCAATAAGCTCCTACTGTAATTGTCACAGGCCCTGTTTGAAAATTGGCAGTTAGGAACTGGTTGGCTGGTAGTTTTATCACTTTCCATTTTATCACTCTCCAAGTGATGATGCATCTAACCCTTAGACACCAGAAAATCTTTGTGATATAGAAACAGTTCATGTACTTCGATGTATGTAAATGTCATGCGCGTCTCAGAGAAAATTGCCAAGTAGCTCCAGCACTAATTATTTCATGAATGCCATTTCTGTGAATATCTAATTGGATTGGGTGAACCACAGGAGCGCACATAATGGCAGAAAGCATATTTTTTTGTGCAATATGTGCGAAAAGTTAATCCGAGATCATTCCTCCCATAGTGTTATTAACCACTGACCCAAGATACTGGCAATACTTACAGTTGCGCTCATAAGTTTACATACCCTAGCAGAATTTGTGATTTTTCTGGCCATTTGTCAGAGAATATGAATGATAACTCAAACTTTTCTTTCACTCATGGTAAGTGGTTGGGTGAAGCCATTTATTGTCAAACAACTATGTTTACTCTTTTTAAATCATAATGACAACAGAAACTACCCAAATGACCCTGATCAAAAGTTTACATACCCCAGTTCTTAACACCGTGTATTGCCCTCTTTAACATCAATGACAGCTTGAAGTCTTTTGTGGTAGTTGTGGATGAGGCTCTTTATTTTCTCAGATGGTAAAGCTGGCCATTCTTCTTGGCAAAAAGACACCAGTTCCTGTAAATTCTTGGCCTGTCTTGCATGAACTGCACGTTTGAGATCTCCCTAGAGTGGCTCAATGATATTGAGGTCAGGAGACTGAGATGGCCACTCCAGAACCTTCACTTTATTCTGCTGTAGCCAATGACAGGTCGACTTGGCCTTGTGTTTTGGATCATTGTCATGTTGGAACGTCCAAGTACGTCCCATGCGCAGCTTCCGGGCTGATGAGTGCAAATTTTCCTCCAGTATTTTCTGATAACATGCTGCATTCATCCTGCCATCAATTTTGACCAAGTTTCAAGTGCCTTTGTAACTCACATATCCCCAAAACATCAGCGATACACCTCCGTGTTTCACAGTAGGAATGGTGTACCTTTCATCATAGACCTTGTTGACTCCTCTCCAAATGTAACGTTTATAGTTGTGGCCAAAAAGTTCAATTTTGGTCTCATCAGTCCAAATGACTTTGTTCCAGAAGTTTTGAGGCTGGTCTCTGTGCTGTTTGGAGTATTGTAAGCGGGATGCTTTGTGGCATTTGCGTAGCAATGGCTTTCTTCTGGCGACTCGACCATGCAGCCCATTTTTCGTCAAATGTCTCCTTATTGTGCATCTTGAAACATCCACACCACTTTTTTTCGGAGAGTCCTGTATTTCAGCTGAAGTTATTTGTGGATTTTTCTTTGCATCCCAAACAATTTTCCTGGCAGTTGTGGCTGAATTTTTGTTGGTCTACCTGACCGTGATTTGTTTTCCACAGAATCCCTCATTTCCACTTCTTAATTAGCGTTTGAACACTGCTGATTGGCATTTTCAATTGCTTGGATATCTTTTTATATCCCTTTCCTGTTTTATACAGTTCAATTACCTTTTCCCGCAGATCCTTTGACAATTATTTTGCTTTCCCCATGACTCAGAATCCAGACACGTCAGTGCAGCACTGGATGAAAGATGCAAGGGTATTTCAGGAGTCCAGAACTCACTGACCTTTTATACACACACACTGATTACACTCAAACAGATCACAGGTGAGGATGGTTACCTTTAGTAGCCATTCAAACCCGTTTGTGTCAACTTGTGTGCATGTTATCAGGCCAAAATCTCCAGGGAATGTAAACTTTTGATCAGGGTAATTTGGGTAGTTTCTGTTGTCATTACGATTTAAAAAAGAGTAAACACAGTTGTTTGACAATAAATGGCTTCACCCAACCACTAACCATGAGTGAAAGAAAAGTTTGTGAGTTATCATTCATATTCTCTGACAAATGGCCAGAAAATCACAAATTCTGTTAGGGTATGTAAAGTTATGAACACATCTGTTTGTCACCAAGAGGTAGTTGTGTGCTGTTCGAGAATGAAAAAAATAAGATTTTAAACCTACCGGTAAATCTATTTCTCCTAGTCCGTAGAGGATGCTGGGGACTCCGTAAGGACCATGGGGTATAGACGGGCTCCACAGGAGACAGGGCACCTAAAAAAGAACTTTGACTATGGGTGTGCACTGGCTCCTCCCTCTATGCCCCTCCTCCAGACCTCAGTTAGAGAACTGTGCCCAGAGGAGATGGACAATACAAGGCAGGATTTAGAAATCCAAGGGCAAGATTCATACCAGCCCACACCAATCATACCATGTAACCTGGATCATGCATAACCAGTTAACCGTATGAACAACAACAGTAACGGTCCAAGACTGATTTTAACTGTAACATAACCCTTATGTAAGCAACAACTATATACAAATCTTGCAGAGTCTCCGCACTGGGACGGGCGCCCAGCATCCTCTACGGACTAGGAAAAAGAGATTTACCAGTAGGTTTAAAATCTTATTTTCTTTTACGTCCTAGAGGATGCTGGGGACTCCGTAAGGACCATGGGGTTTAAACCAAAGCATCCAATCGGGCGGGAGAGTGCGTATGACTCTGCAGCACCGACTGAGCAAACGCTAGGTCCTCATCAGCCAGGGTATCAAACTGTTGTAATGCTCGGCAAAGTTGTAATGCCGAGACGCCTTGGGCAGCCGCCCAAGAAGAGCCCACCTTCCTAGTGGAATGGGCCTTAACCGAATTTGGTACCGGCAATCCAGCCGTAGAGTGAGCCTGTGAATCGTATTACAGATCCAGCGAGCAATAGTCTGCTTCGAAGCAGGTGCGCCAATCTTATTGGCCGCATACAGGACAAACAGAGCCTCTGTTTTCCTAATTCTAGCCGTCCTGGCTACATAAATCTATAAGGCCCTGACTACGTCCAGGGATCTGGAATCCTCCAGGTCACTTGTAGCCACAGGCACCACAATAGGTTGATTCACATGGAATGAAGAAACCACCTTAGGCAAAAATTGCGGACGTGTCCTCAATTCAGCTCGATCCACATGAAAAATCAAGTAGGGGCTTTTGTGTGACAAAGCCGCCAATTCTGATACTCGCCTTGCTGATGCCAAGGCCAACAACATGACCACCTTCCAAGTAAGAAATTTCAACTCAACCTTGTTAAGGGGTTCAACCCGTGTGATTTTAGGAACTGCAACACCACGTTGAGGTCCCACGGTGCCACTGGAGGCACAAAAGGATGTGTAGCACTCCCTTTACAAACGTCTGGACTTCTGGAAGAGAAGCCAATTCCTTCTGAAAGAAAATCGAGAGGGCCAAAATCTGAACCTTAACAGAGCCTAATTTCTGGCCCATATCCACTCCTGTCTGTAGGAAGTGAAGAAAACGACCCAGACGAAAATCTTCCGTAGGTGCATTCTTGGTCTCACACAAAGACACATACTTTCGCCAGATACGGTGATAATGCTTAACCGTCACCTCCTTCCTAGCCTTTATTAAAGTAGGGATGACCTCTTCCGGAATCCCCTTTTTCGCTAGGATTCGGCGTTCTACCGTAACCGCGGTAAGTCCTGAAATACACAGGGCCCCTGTTGCAACAGGTCTTCCCTCAGAGGAAGAGGCCAGGGATCTCCTGTGAGCATCTCTTGTAGATCTGAGTGCCAGGCCCTTCGAGGCCAGTCTGGGACAACGAGTATCGTCTGTACTCTTCTTTGCCTTATGATCCTCAACACCTTTGTGATGAGAGGAAGAGGAGGAAACACGTAGACCGATTTGAACACCCACGGTGTTATCAGAGCGTCCACTGCCATTGCCTGAGGGTCCCGAGACCTGGCACAATACCTCCGAAGCTTTTTGTTGAGGCGTGACGCCATCATGTCTATTTGAGGAGTTCCCCAAAGACGTGTTATGTCTGCAAAGACTTCTTGATGAAGTCCCCACTCTCCTGGATGGAGATCGTGTCTGCTGAGGAAGTCTGCTTCCCAGTTGTCCACTCCCGGAATGAAGACAGCCAACAGAGCACTTACATGATTTTCCACCCAGTGAAGAATCCTGGTGGCTCCGCCATCGCGACTCTGCTTCTTGTCCCGCCTTGGCGGTTCACATGAGCCACTGCTGTGACATTGTCTGATTGAAACAGAACCGGTAGGTTTCGAAGAAGACTCTCCGCTTGTTGAAGGCCGTTGTAAATGGCCCTGAGTTCCAACACATTGATGTGTAGACAGGACTCCTGGTCTGACCAAATTCCCTGAAAAATGTTTTCCCTGTGTTATCGCTCCCCATCCTCGGAGGCTCGCGTCCGTGGTAACCAAGATCCACTCCTGAATTCCGAACCGGCGACCCTCCAGCAGGTGAGCACTTTGCAACCACCACAGTAGAGACACTCTGGCCCCTGGGGACAGAGTTATTTTCCGATGTAAGTGCAAATGGGACCCGGACCACTTGTCCAGAAGGTCCCATTGAAAAGTCCTTGCATGGAACCTTCCGAAGGGAATGGCCTCGTAGGCCGCCACCATTTTTCCCAGAACTCGAGTGCATTGGTGAACTGACACCCTTTTCTGTTTTAGCAGGTCTCTGACCATGTTCTGGATGTCCTGGGCTCTCTCTATTGGGAGGAAGACCTTCATTTGTTCCGTATCCAGTATCATACCTAGGAACGGTAGTCGAGTTGTCGGAATCAACTGTGACTTCGGTAGATTTAAAATCCAACCGTGTTGCTGGAGCACTCTCAGAGAGAGCGCCACACTGCTCAGCAATTTCTCCCTTGATCTCGCTTTTATCAGGAGATCGTCCAAGTATGGGATAATTGTGACTCCATGCTTGCGCAGGACCACCATCATTTCTGCAATTATCTTGGTGAAAATCCTCGGGGCCGTGGAAAGTCCAAACGGCAACGTCTGAAATTGGTAATGACAATCCTGTACAGTGAATCTCAGGTATTCCTGATGGGGGCATATATGGGGACATGCAGGTACGCATCCTTTATGTCCAGAGACACCATAAACTCCCCCTCCTCCATGTTGGCTATTATCGCTCTGAGTGATTCCATTTTGAATTTGAATATTTTTATGTACAGGTTTAGGGATTTCAGATTCAAAATAGGTCTGACCGAACCGTCAGGTTTCGGGACCACAAATAGGGTTGAGTAGTAACCTCTTCCCTGCTGGTGCAGGGGAACCTTGATTATCATTTGCTGTATACACAGCGTTTGAATTGCAGCTAACACTACATCCCTTTCCGATGTGGAAGCTGGTAGGGCCGTTTTCAATAATCGGCACCTCCTCGAATTCCAGTTTGTACCCCTGGGAAACTATTTCCAACACCCAGGGATTCAGGTCTGATCTGACCCAGGTCTGACTGAAAAGTCGAAGACGTGCCCCCACCGGTGCGGACTCCCTCAGGGGAGCCCCAGCGTCATGCTGTGGGTTTTGGAGCAGCTGGGGAGGACTTTTGGTCCTGGGCACCTGCCGAAGCAGGTGCTCTTTTGCCTCTGCCCTTACCTCTGGCCAGGAAAGAGGATCCCCGACCTCTTCTGGACTTGTGCGACCGAAAGGACTGCATCTGATAGGGTGTTACTTTCTTTTGCTGTTGGGGAATATATGGTAAAAAATTTGATTTACCTGCTGTAGCTGTGGAAACCAGGTCCGACAGCCCATCCCCAAACAATACCTCACCCTTATAGGGTAGTACTTCCATATGTTTTTTGGAATCCGCATCATCCGTCCATTGGCGAGTCCATAAGGATCTTCTCACCGAGATAAGACATGGCATTGGCCCTAGAAGCTAGCAGTCCAATGTCCCTTTGAGCATCCCTCATAAATAAGACTGCATCTTTAATATGGGCTAGAGTTAAGAATATAGTATCCTTATCCATATTATCAAATTGATCTGTCAGCTCATCTGTCCAAGCTGCAATTGCGCTACACACCCATGCCGACGCAATTGTCGGTCTTAGCACAGCACCCGTATGAGAATAAATACACTTTAAGGTAGTTTCTTGCCTACGATCTGCAGGGTCCTTAAGGGCCGCTGTGTCAGGAGACGGTAGCGCCACTTTCTTGGACAAGCGCATCAAGGCCTTGTCCACAGTGGGGGGTGATTCCCAAATCTCCCTGTCCTGCTTAGGGAAGGGGTATGCCATATAAATTCTTTTGGGGATCTGAGGTCTCTTTTCCGGAGTCTCCCAAGCTTTTCCAAAGAAATCATTTACTTCATGAGATGTGGGAAAATTAATAATTTGTTTCTTTTCCTTAAACATGTGTACCCTTGTGTCGGGGACCGAGGGTTCATCCTCAATATGCAACACATCCCTTATTGCCACAATCATACACTGAATGGTTTTAGTCACCCTAGGGTGCAATTTTACTTCGTCATAGTCGACACTGGAATCAGAATCCGTGTCGGTAGTAGTGTCTTGTGTTAAGAGACGCTTTTGAGACCCCGACGGGCCCTGTGAGTCGGTCCAATCCGAGGATTGACCCCCTGATGTCCCCCCTAATGCAGCCTTATCAAGCCTTTTATGTAAAGATGCCACACTTGCATTCAACATATGCCACATGTCCATCCATTCCGGAGTCGGCACAACAGACGGGGACACACCACTCATTTGCTCCACCTCCTCCTTGGAGAAGCCTTCCGCTTCAGACATGTCGACACCACGTACAGACACCCCACACACACAGGAATTAACCTACCAGGGGACAACACCCCAACCAGGCCTTAGGAGAGATAGAGAGAGAGTATGCCAGCACACACTCAGCGCTTAATAACACTGTGGAAAAATATGACCAGATAGCGCTTTCTTTATATAATAATATTCCAATTCCAACTCACCGCGTCGCCTTGTGCCCCCCTCCTCTTTTTTCCAGCCTGTGAAGTTCAGCAGGGGAGAGACCAGGGAGCCAGCGTTCAGCATGCAGCCTCTGTGGAGAAAATGGCGCTGGTTAGTGCTGAGGATCAAGCCCCGCCCACCCGACGGCGGGCTTCGGTCCCAGTGCTTTTTTTATTAAAATGGCAGGGGATTCTTGGATTTACTGCCTCCGCAGCCTAATCCATCTTAACATGCCCAGAAGTGAGGAATATTGCTGCCCAGGGCTGCCGCCGCCCCCCCCCCCCCCCCCCAGCACCCTTCAGTGCTGCTCTGTGTGTGTATAGTGGGAGCAATGGCGCGCAGCTTACCGCTGCGCGCCTTGCCTCATGAAGATCTGATGTCTTCTGCCACCTGATGTCTTCTGCCTTCTCATACTCACCCGGCTTCTATCTTCGGCATCTGTGAGGAGGACGGCGGCGCGGCTCCGGGACGAACCCCAGGTGAGACCTGTGTTCCGACACCCTCTGGAGCTAATGGTGTCCAGTAGCCTAGAAACAGAGCCCAACCGTAAAGCCAGCCCTGCTTCTCTCTCCTCAGTCCCACGATGCAGGGAGCCTGTTGCCAACAGGACTCCCTGAACATAAAAAACCTAACAAAATTCTTTTAAAACAGAAAACTCTGGAGAGCTCTCTGCAGTGTACCCTTTCTCCTCTGGGCACAGAATCTACCTGAGGTCTGGAGGAGGGGCATAGAGGGATGAGCCAGTGCACACCCAGAGTCAAAGTTCTTTTTAGGTGCCCTATCTCCTGCGGAGCCCGTTTATACCCCATGGTCGTTACGGAGTCCCCAGCATCCTCTAGGACGTAAGAGAAATATGTGTTTATGGATACAGATTATACAGAGAATACTGGGATTAGATACAAATTTGTTGAACCATGCATTTTACCATGGTGACCTTTCGGGATTCATTAAATGCAAGATAAACAAACAGGCCTTGTGTTAGCAATAAGGTTCTGACAAATAACTTTTTACATGGGCCGAGCATATATTGTGTACTAGGGGGAGAGACAAAGAGGTTGGTGTGCACGGATGTCTAAAGAAGTCTAAAAAATTATCCTTTGAGAAGCTCTCTGAATCTTTTCCCCCTCCACCCTCTTTGCGCTTCCCCTGCAATCCAATTCAATCAGTGACTGTGATCCTTCTGTCCAACCTTTGTATGGAATTGTGTTATTAAATGAGATGCAGTTAAGATACTGGATATCGGGATCTCGGCAGCTGGAATACAGATGCCGGCATCCCGACAACCATCAGAATGCAGACACCGAATCCCGACAGGGTCAGGAGACCAACGCCGGAATCAGACTATAAGTATAGTGGGCAGGGGAGGGTTAGGCTTAGGGGAGAGGGGAGAGCATACTTAACTTACACCGCTGTCAGGATTTTAAAGATCGAGATGCTGGCGTTTGTATTGTGACCTCCTGCATCCCGTCTGCCGGTCACACATACCGAACCACATTGAATGCTATGGTTAATAACACACTCTTTATAACCATTTCATTCCCCCTCGCCATATGGTCGGTTTACCTTTTTAAGTTGTATTGGTTCCTTGCCTTTTTTACAGTATGGTACAACTTTGTTGCACCATACAAATTAAAGCAAATTTAAAGAAAGGCAGTTGTATTGGATGAGCTCACTGGTCCCAGAGGTCCTTTCTCACTGCCCATCAGTGAAGCGATATTTTGCCAGACTGACTTAACCCATTTTACTTTGCCTGTATATTCTGAGTAGCCTCTATTCAATTAGTGCTTTCAAACTACTATGATCAGGGAGGAGAAGGAAGCCCATCATGAAGGGAGCAGAAATGTTGGGTGCGGCGAGATGAAATGCGCTAAAAAAAACAATTGAATTGCGCCTCACAATCTCCTGTCACTTTAGACGGGAGATCGGGTGCGCAAAGCAATTGAATACCGCCCAATGAATGAGAAATAGGTGATTGCAATATGGTACCCTCTGTATTCAAGCACGTCTTGTTGCCCTAGATACAGTCCTAGTGTTCACACTAGGCCGTTTTCGCAGCGCCATGCCCAATTTTTAAAGGGCAAAATGAACCCTTCTAAAACAGCCTTCCGCGCCGCCACCGACCGTCATATCATTGATGGAACATTTGACTTCTAGTAAAATGAACTACTTGAGAGGCAACTGAAGTTAACATAGGTCCTATTACAAAAATGAACTTTGACTAATTCGAGTATTTAAAAAAAGTGTCAGGCCATTTAAATCAGCTCCTCTGCTATGTTTTGAAATATTAGACTTTGGTCTAAAGCAAATTCTGGTATAAATTGTTTACAAAAATGATAGAGTTGGATAGTTAATTGAATAGTAACAATCTCCCTAAGTGACTTAAAAAACAACCACTATCCTCAGATTACAATGATGGAATTTGGAGTTATTCAAACAAAGACATATGTATGTTTTATGTATGGCAGTTTTACAGCTAAATAACTTAATTTTATTTAAACAGCCTTGACAGTATAGAGCTGGTATTCACAACTGTGTATAACCATTCCTGGTCAAGTGACTGAAAATAAAACTGAATTCATTTCAAGACTGATCATGTTAAAACGGTACAGCCCACCTGTTGTGGAATACAGCAAGTGATCAGCAAAGACGACGTTAAAGCGAGCATTTACCATGAAATCAGTCAGGTCATGACAAGTGATAAAATACATATTTAGGGCCAGGAAGCTTTAAATCTGAGCCAACTAAAGGGCTAGCATACTGCAAATGCAGACAATCCAGCTTTTTGACTGAACACGCAAAATGACATCACTCCAATCTATGCAAACATTTGAAAAGAAGATCTCAGTTATCTTGACGGTCACCTTCATAACAATTCGTTTTTTGTTCTACCGTAGATGGCCTGTGAATTTACTGAAAAAGAAATAGGCTGGCACCAAACCAACTGGGAGAAGTAAGACAGCATGGGGGAAACCTTATTCATACAGTCTTTTAAACCTCCGAATTAGCAATGGATTCACTGAAACCACAATCACTTCATCAGTAGTGGTCTACACATCCTTTCTGCTCTAAAGGTAAATTTAAACAATACAGTCATTTACCTTGCTCCACAAAGGGGCCTGTGTCTACCAGGCATGGATAAACATAGCATAAGGATGTTGTACATAACTTACTCAACCTTGTCTACATTTTGGCAGATATCGGTGCCAGAAAAGCCAATATAGTCAAATTTTACATGCAGTAATGACTGTCATAAGATTGCTACATTTTATAAACAGCTGGTATTTTCCACCACTTTTCTGCAAGTTAAGAAGCAAGCAAAGAAAGGCTGCTTACATAGTACATATAATGTAAAGCAGCAGACCATTGGTAAAGGACGGGTAAATGAGGTTTACAGTTTCATATATTAGTTACACATCCAAGATTAGCATTCAAGAATCAGGAAACTGTACCTTTAACATCCTTAAAAAGAGCAAAATTTACTGTAAACGTTATGAACCAATTCTTAGTAGATATGTGCCTCACACATATATAAGTTCATTATAGTGGAAATGCTTGCTACCTTTAGTAATAATTATCTTGAGATGCCAAGGTCCAGAACCAAGTTGGGTGGCTGTTACTTTGACTAAAAATATTGTGTTCTGGAAAAAAACATGTCACTGTTTTACAGATTTTTAGATCGTGATGTTACCCAGTCTGTGTCATCCTGGTCTGTCTACCCCTCCCCTTTAGAATGTAAGCTCTCACGAGCAGGGCCCTCTTCCCTCATGTGCTTATCCTTTTTCTTACTTTAATAATCTTCAACTGCATCAACTTCAGCAGTCTTCTGCCACCTGATACTTATTCCAGCATCATCTGCTGATGTAGCTATGTTTATTTACCCTGTACTTGTCCTATATTGTCGTCAACTGTAATTTGCCGTTTTCCTGTTTTGATTATTTGTTTGTTTATGTACTCTGTAATTGGGTGCTGCGGAACCCTTGTGGCGCCATATAAATAAAAGGATAATAATTATAATTATTATTATTATTATTACTACCATATACAGCAATGGTTCCCAAATGTGGTCCTCAATGCACCCAACAGTCCAGGCTTTAAGAATATCCATATTAACCCCTTGTTAGGGGCTGCATGGCAAGTTTGGCACTTTATTCAGAAACAGATGGGTTTAAATTGCCATCACATGGGGATAACACATGTCCGAGCAATGGTTAACATTAAATAAATACCTGCCTCATCAAGGGGCAGAGTTAATAGATACATTTGAATTGCCTTGCCCCATTCTCTAGCATTATATCAGGCACAACATTATTAGAGTTCCTTAATACGAACTCTTTCCCCAGAGGACTGGTCAATTTTTTTGATAACTTATTGGCTAGACCTATGGAGGGAAGGCGAGTGATTTCCCTTAATTATAACATACCCTCAACCCCCTTGGCTCATACTAAAATATCTACAGGGCTGTCTTCACGGTGTACTGAATTCCCTCTTATTACCATGGAAATTCTTTTACAGTAACTTCTTACCAGTCGGTGCTCTCATCTAGCATGTAAAGAGAAATGTTCTATAACATTTATCACATTTGGTATCTTCCTCTACTGCAGGTTCTTGATGGGATCCTCAGATACTAGGGTTTACTCTAAATGTCGGGCATTTAAAGCATATTTTCTACATTGTATGTGGGACAACCTCCTTATAAGGTGGTATTGGTATTCGCTTAATAGATTTGTTTCAATGGAAGGCAGTCAATTTACCGCTGCTCAGGATAAAAACGCCGGAATCAGTCACCTGCTGGAATACCAATCGCAGGCTAGTTCCCAACACCTGCTGGAATCCTAACCGCCGGCTAGTTCCCCCACTTGGGTGGAGGTCCACGTCACCACCCAAGGGGGAATAGAACCCTATGGCGACCTGGCCCAAAGCGTGGCGAGCACAGCGAGTCCGCAAGGGAACATGCTGTGCTTGCCGCCGGGATCTCAAACTGATCCCATTTCAATGTCCCTTGCAAGTCATCTTCCGTTATCAGTGGAATGAGCAATATTGGGTATTCTGCCACATCCGTCTTGAATAGGGTGGACAGTAAAAATATTAGTATGTATTATCTCAGCAGTAGCCCATAAGTGCATCTTACAGATGTGGACCCATGCAGATCACCCATGAGTTTATCTATTTCAGGCAAAGCTATTTTTTGCCTTAGAATGGACTGAGACCGAAACTAATACAGCCATCTTTTTCGAGCTGCGGGTGGGTTTTTATAGATTACTTTGCTTTGGATTTTTAGACACCAGATACATTTGTGTTTTTGTTATACCTCTTGGTATGAAACACGGATTTTATTGGATATCCCACCAAATCTCTTTGCCATCTACGAACTGATGCGTGCTCTGAATACATATTCGTTTAATTTTTGTGGGGTCTATTTTGTCATTTGTTTGAGGGGGTGTGCCTACCAGGCTTAGGTTGAATTGTGTGCAATTTATTGCCTTCTGTCAATACCTTCTGACGCATAAACCTCTTCGACAATGCTGCTGTATTATTTTTGTGTATTTGCCTACAATAGTCTCAAGTTATTCATTACCTATTTTATTTTTCGATATATTGAGCTTTGTAATATGCTATTGCTCTGAAGAGGATGCCTTGAGGACCACTTTTGGGAACCACTGGTGTAGAATTTAACACTGCAACTAGTTCAGTCAGGAGCCCAGTCGCCATTGTGGACATCTTACCGACTGAGGAAGTCTGCTTCCCAGGGATTCCTGGCAGAAATACAGCAGAGATGTCCGGAAGGTACGCCTCACCAAACTGGAGCGTGCACTCCACCTCTGCCATAGCTAGAGTGCCCCTTGATGCTTCAGATAGGCAACTGTGGTGGCGTTGTTGGACCGAATCTGAACAGGCCTTCCCTTGAGGAGAACCTGAGTCTGAACGAGAGCTCTGTAGACCGCCCGAAGTTCCAGGACATTGGTTGGCAAGCAACATTCGGCTAGAGTCCACCAACCTTGAAAGACGTGTCGACCTGTTACTGCGCTCCACCTTCAGAGACTGGCATCCGTGGTGATGATCACCCAATCTGGAATCCAAAATTGCCATCCTTTGTCCAAGTGTCTGTAGCCACCAGGTGAGAGACAGATTCACCTACAGAGACCTACCATCGCCTGGGCCCTGGTCTGATGATGATACTGCCCGTTCCACCTGGATAGGATCATATGTTTTAGGGGCCTGGAGTGAAACTGGGCATACTCCACCATATCGAAGGTGTAGACCATGGACCCCAGAACCTGCAATGCCGAATGTATGGACACCCGGGGATTGTGCGGTAAGTTATGAACCCTTGACTGCAGCGTGACAACCTTGTCCACTGGCAGGAAGAGCCTCTGTTTCTGTGAATCCAGGAGAGCTCCTAGAAGAGACAAGGGAGGATTTTTTTCCCCAGTTGATCAGCCACCCGTGAGCTTGTAGAAAAGCCACGGTTATTCGAAGATAGTGGTGCAAAACTTCAGATTGTGCCAGGAGCAACAAGTCGTCCAAATATGGGAGCACCCTGATCCCTTGACTACGCAGCAGAACTGCCATAGCCGCCAACAACTTGGTAAATACCCATGGAGCCTTAGCCAGTCCAAAAGGGTAGTACCTGAAACTGGTAATGCTGTTGAAGAACAGCAAAGCTGAGATATCTCTGATGAGCAGGTGCTATAGGGACATGTAGGTAGGCATTCCTAACATCCAGGGATACCATAAAAGTTCCCTGGCACTGATGCCAGAGCAATAGACCCTAGTCTTTCCATACAGAATCTGTGTACCAGCAAAAACGTATTCAGAGATTCCGGGTAGGCCGTCAGCTCCCACTGGGTTTCCGTACCAGAAAAAAAAAAAAGAGGGGGGGGGGGGGTATGGGGGAGTAAAAACCCTCCCCCTGTTCTCAGGGAACAGGGATAATAACCCCCTACAATCAGTAAAGTCTGAACAGCTCCTTGGTGCACCACGGCTGAACCTGGATGCAATAGAAGATTGGTGTAGAGCAAACTGCCCGGGGGGGGGGGGGGAGAGGAGGGGTTTAGTCGCACAAATGAGAGGGCTTACCCACGAGAAACCATTTCTCTCACCCAGGCGTATGTAGTTGACTGGCGCAATCCGGTTGTGAACTGCAGAGGTAGGCCTCCCACCCTGGTTGTCCCCTAGGAGCAGGCCTAGTCAGGCGGAAGGCTTATCCCCCTGCTTGGGGAGAGGGGGAAGGGGGGTGTCTGGCTGTCCAGGCCTGCGACTTAACAGCCTTGCTGGACATAAACTGCTGGGAAAAAGCCTGCCCTTTTGCTTTGCCTTAAAACCAAAAATTCCGAAAAGGAATATGTCTCATCCTCCTGGTTAGATGCGGATGGCAAAAAAGCAAACTTAAAAGCTGCCAGCGGAGCCACAATGTTATTTACAAGTCTGCACCAAACAGAATGTTTCCAGCAAAAGACAGGGCTTCCAACGCCCTTTTAGACTATGAATCCACCTTCCAGGAATGTAGCCAGAGCACACGGCAAGCTACCGCTGAAGTAGCCGAGGCCCTGGAAGCCAACAGACTCGTATCCCAGGATGCCTCTTCTAAATATCGGGCCCCTAACTGATGTTAGGAATAAGAGACAATTTACTATTTCCCATTTAGCACACTCCCCTTGTGGTAAAGGGTAACGACACGCCAGTTTCTTAGGCACCAGGGACTTCTTTACTAGGAGCATTCAAAGCTTCCTGCATGAGTTCATAACGATACTCAGAGTTAGGGAACCCCACCTTCAATCACCTTCTGATGCTTAAAGGATTTTTAGGTGCAGGCCCTGGTTCTTCCCCCTCAAAAACCAAAACAGACTTAACTGCCCTCACAAGGGCTGTCACATCCACAGAGAAATGACGATCCCCTCACCTGAAGGAGACCAAGGGAGAGGTGTCCAACTCTTCCTCTGAGGACTCCACAGAGCCTGACCTCTGTGTAGACTGAGGAAAACACAGAGCACTTATGCGCCATACCCTTCTGAGGACGGTCTGCCTGCAACAAATGCTGAGAGGCAGCCGCGAGGGGCCTGCAATGCGTGAGGCAATTGCAGAGGAACCCCTAATATTAGGCTGCAAAGCAAGAGGCGCCAAGCGGTCCACTATGCGTGTTACCACCTGTGCAAAAAAAGCCACCCAGAGTGGTTCCTGCACATGGGCTAGTTGAAGCAGCCGTTGTGGATTTGGCACATAGCATTTAACATACAAACCATCCTGCACAAGTTCCTGTGTAGAAAATACTGCTGCACAGGCCTTGCATGAAACCAGCACAGGTGCATAATCATCTTTGTTACCTTTGCCTTTGGAAGACATTGTAACGGGATAACTCGAAGCTACGCCCACACAATGTACAGCTTTAGCAATTGCAAATGTGACCACCTCCACAACACACAAAGTAATTGTGAAGTACCACAGCCCAGAACACCTGTATTCAGAGCTTCATGAAAAGACAATGTATAGGGATAGATATAACTGACAGATGTATGCATACAATGCAAGTAAATAACAATTGCAATGGGCACTGAAGTCAACTACTCACACCACAGTGATAGGTGGGACTCGTGCATGTATAACCTGGACACTTTGGGGAAAGGTATACAAGGAGACAGAACCCAGCAGCACATCTGTTTACATTTGAAATGTGGCTCAGAGACTCTTACAAGTTTAGCATGTGGGGGAGGGGCAGCCCAGAAACGAGAGACCAAGCTGTGCCTATATTACATTAAATTATATATGCCCTGGTGGTCTAGTGTACCCCATAGCCGCAGCCAGGGTTCACATCAGCGCCTGTGGTTCATCTCCCAGGAACTGGAGACATGAACTGCATGTATCGCAGGTCCCGCCAACGGGAACCTGCCTCACCTATCACCCGTTCTCCGGCTGCAGTTGGGAGCCCTGGATGCAGTACTAGCATGGCGACCAGGAAGAAACCCCGCCGCAGTAGTCAGCCTCACCGACGTTCCGGCACCAATGGAGGATCGTTGGAGTGGCAGCAGATTCCCAGCGCTTGCTCATTCATTTATGCTTAGTGGGAAGAAAAAAAACAAAAAAACACATTTCACTTCCTTCTCCTCCGCCTCTTAGTATACTCTCGAGACTTTAATTTCTTAGATTTCGATAAAGCTGGAAAATTTGGGTATTCTTGATTTTTTTGGCCTGTAGTGTATATTAAATATCCCCCGTCAAAATATAATTTTCATACACTAGTCATGGCAACAGGGTTGACCAGTGGGGGGGGGGGGGGGGGGGGGGGGAGGGGGAAAACACACACCCAGTGTCCCATTGTTCACTTAAACACACAGTGCAGCTGATGCAAGTGATGTGACACTATGCACTTTTAAAAGGATTTATTTTTAACAATACAGTAGGTTATACATTTTTCACATATTTCCTACTACAGTCAGAGCGACTCCTGGCAGATGCTGCAGCACAGAATAGTGGACTGGAGTAAGGCAGTGAGCCAACCACAGCCCCCAAGAGTTTTACTGGGATTGATTCAATTGTTGTACCCCACAGCTTCCACCAGGGGACCGCAAAATGGAGCAATTCAATTGTTTCTCCATTTAGGTGCCCAGTAAACGCAGGGCTGGCATTTTTCCTCGCAGCCTCCTCAGGTGCAAGAAAAAAAAAATAATGTGTGGAAACTCGAGTTTGGATGCCAGAAGCAGGGAGTTTAGGCGGGTTTAGCAGTTTTAGGTGGCTAAACCAGGTATGTTTGGGAACGACATGCGCAATGTGCATGGGCGCCCATACACAATTGAATTGTGACAACTATTCGGGCACCTAAGAAGTCCCATTTAGACGGGATATTTGGATGCCCAAAACAACTTAAAATCGGCCCCATTGTTTTGGGGGTTTTATTTCAGAAAACTGCACTTTAGTAACCGAACTAAGATATACATAACATGGATTAGTCTGCATATTGTATATGGAAAGAGGTTTTCTCCATGAAGTCTAAGAAATAAGGTCATGGTGGTCTGTTACAAGTAGGAATGTTGATGAGGAGTTTGAAAACAAAAGTATACTACTACTAATATTTTTGTTTTGAAATGTCTCTTCAAGTATTATTATTCACCACATTCCACATAGGGTAGTACAATTTCATACTTTTTTCCTTACGAATTTGTAATTAAGTTTTCCGAATCATATCTTAAATCACACACAGCAGAAAAAGTTGATAGTTGTAAAATCGATTCACTAAACTCCACGAAATGCAACTTCACAAATACTGCATGGGAAAGTGAGATTTAAGACTAATGTTGCAATTGTGCGACACCACCTGTTTGCCTGCGACACTCCAATTGTGTAAAATGTGGCTCATTTAATGGCTGCACATTGGCATTGGCGTTGCTTTAGTGCCAAAAGGTGTGGGTTTGAGTCTGACTAGTGTGAATATGTGTGACTAGTTTTATATGTGTGCTTTAGACAGGGGTATTCAGATTGCAGAGAATATTTACTGTACCTTAAACAGCCCTGATTGGGTTTACAAAGTACAGTGTAACATGTAGGCCAGGAGTGGGCAATAAGCAGCAGCATGCTGGAGGGCCGCTTATTGACCTCCCATGATATAGGCACTGCATAAAAACAAAAGCTTAAAGTAGAAATTGTCAGTTGCATGTACTGTATCGGCCAGCAGATGGGGCATTATACCTATTAAACAAAAATGAAAGCACCAGACTTCATCTAAGACAGCTATACCAGGCTACTTTAAAGACTACATTAAATCTAAAAAGAAATGTTGTAACCAGCTTGTCAGGGGCTGGCAATTAGTTACTTATACAACCCTGTCTGATACCACAGAGCATAATAAAACCCGTACAATCTTTTTAATATTTTAGAAACGGACTGTAAATCAAAAAGATAGAATATGACAAAATCCGATCATAAAAAGTGCTTCATTAACACATTTCTAATATCAAGTTTAATCCAAATACTGATCTGGATTATGCACCTTGTACTTCATGACTTCAAATAAAAATCTATTTTAATATACTGTATATCTACTTTAGGGTTTGGGTTGGGGCTGAAATGCCAGCGGTCGGGATGCCGGCGGTCAGAATACCAACCGCGGCATCCCGCTGTTTGAAATTCTGACAGGGGTTGGGTAAGCATGCTTCCCCTCGACCACTACCACTCCCCCCCTTACTGCAGCCTAAACCTAACACTCGCCACCCCTCCCATCCCCCAAAACCCTCCCTGGTGGTACCTAAGCCTAACCCCCTTCCTGCAGCCTAAACCTAACCCTGCCCTCCTTCCAGCAGCCTAACCCCCCTTACTGCAGCCTAAACCTAAATCTCCCTCCCCACTTCACACAGCCTAAACTCCCCCCCTCCTGCAGCCTAACCCTCCCCATTGATGCCTAAGCCTAACCCCCTTCTCGCAACCTAAACCTATCCCTCCCTCCCCTTCCCGCAGCCTAACCCCCCTAACCGCAGCCTAAACCTAATCTCCCTCACCCCTTCCCACAGCCGAAACCTAACCCCCTCCCCGCAGCCTAACCCTAAACCCCCCTGCAAGCAGCCTAAATCACCCCCTTCCTGCAGCCTAACCCTACCCCTCCCCCCCTTCCCACAGCCTAACCCTACCCCTCCTCCCCTTCCCGCAGCCTAAATCACCCCCTTCCTGCATCAACTAAATCCTATAAATAAAAGAAGGATTTTAATTATCTACCGGTAAATACTTTTCTCGTAGTCCGTAGAGGATACTGGGGTCCATTTAGTACCATGGGGTATAGACGGATCCACTAGGAGCCATGGGCACTTTAAGAATTTGATAGTGTGGGCTGGCTCATTCCTCTATGCCCCTCCTACCAGACTCAGTCTAGGAAAAACTGTGCCCGAGGAGACGGACATACTTTGAGAGAAGGATAGATAAGGATAGTGGTGAGATTCCGAACCAGCACACACAACAAGAGGTTGTTAAGCTAACCAAAACTTGAAACAGGAACAGCAACGGCTGAACCAACATTACTTAACCAAGTAACAGTGCAGGAAGAACGAAGCATTGGGCGTGTGCCCAGTATCCTCTACGGACTACGAGAAAAGCATTTACCGGTAGGTAATTAAAATCCTATTCTCTTACAATCTAGAGGATACTGGGGTCTATTTAGTACCATGGGGATGTAGCAAAGCTCCCAAACTGGATGGGAGAGTGCAGAAGTTCCTGCAGAACTGACTGACCAAACTGAAGGTCCACAGAGGCCAAAGTATCGAACTTGTAAAACTTAGCAAACGGGTTCGAACCTGACCAAGTAGCTGCTCGGCAGAGCTGTAAAGCAGAGACACCCCAGGCAGCCGCCCAGGAAGTACCCACCAACCTAGTAGAGTGGGTCTATACAGATTTTGGACATGGCAAACCTGCCGAGGAATAAGCATGCTGGACAGTAAGTCTGATCCAGCGTACAATTGTCTGCTTTGAAGCAGGACACCCAATCTTATTGGGATCATAAACAACAAACAGCAAGTTCGTTTTTCTGTGATGAGCTGTTCTTTTCACATACACCTTCAATGCCCTTACAACATCCAAAGACTTAGCAGAGGTGTCTGAGACAACCGGAATAGGTTGGTTGATATGAAATGCAGACCCCACTTTAGGAAGAAATTGCTGACGAGTTCCGAGTTCAGCTCTGCCCTCATGGAAAATTAAATAACGACTTTTGTGAGACAAAGCCCTCAGCTCCGACACACGTCTTGCTGAAGCCAATGCCAACAGTGTGACGGTCTTCCACGGAAAATATTTTACGTCCACCACCTGTAATGGTTCAAACCAGTCCAATTGGAGGAACTGCAGCACCATATTGAGATCCCAAGGTGCCGTAGGAGGCACAAAGGGAGGTTGGATGTGCAGAACACCTTTCAAGAACGTCTGGACCTCAGGGAGAGAAGCCAATTGTTTCTAAAAGAAAAAAAGGACAAGGCCGAAATCTGGACTTTTATGTAGCCCAGACGGAGGCCCACATCCACACCTGCCTGCAGAAAAAGCAGGAAACGTCCCAAATTCCACCACGGAATAATTTCTGCTCTCACACCAAGAGACATATTTATTCCAAATACGATGGTAATGCTTAGACGTTACCTCCTTCCTGGCTTGGATCATAGTTGGGATAACCTTTTTAGGGATCCCTCTCCTGGCTAGAATCAGCCATTCAACTTCCATGCCGTCAAACGTAGCCGCTGTAAGTCCTGATAGACGAACAGGCCCTGTTGTAGGAGATCCTTGCGGAAAGGTAGAGGCCATGGATCTTCGAGGAGCATCTCCAGGAAGTCCACGTACCAGGCCTTTCTTGGCCAGTCCGGAGCATTGAGTATTGCTTTAATCTTTTCCCTTTTTATTCGCTTTAGAAATCTTGGGATGAGAGTAAGTAGGTACGTCGACCTGGAATAATACCGCCTGAGCTTCTTGTTGAGACGAGAGGCCATCATGTCGATCTGCGGATATCCCCATCAACTTGTCAAGCACCTGAACACTTCCGGGTGAAGGCCCCACTCCCCCAGGTGCAGGTCGTGTCTGCTGAGGAAGTCTGCTTCCTAGTGGTCTACTCCTGGAATGAAGACAGCCGACAACATCTGTGTTTTTCTGCCCAGGGGAGAATTCTTGACACCTCTGACATTGCTGCTCTGCTTTTCATTCCGCCCTGTCGGTTTATGTACGTTACTGCCGTCACATTGTCCAACTGGACCCGAATTGCCCGATCTTGAAGAAAATGTGAGGCCTGCAGACGGGCATTGTACATGACCCTGAGTTCCAGAATGTTGATTGGAAGGATGACTTCCTGACTTGACCATCTTCCCTGAAGCTGCACCCCCTGAATGACTGCTCCCCAACCACTGAGGCTTGCGTCTGTGGTTAACAGAATACAGTTCTGAATTCCGAACCTCCGTCCTGCGACGAGGTGAGTAGACTGTAGCCACCACAGAAGGGAGATCCTGGCCTTTGGTGACAGACGGATGCGCTAGTGCATGTGAAGATGCGATCAAGAGCGTTTGTCCAAGAGATCGAGGTGGAAGGGTCTTGTGTGAAACCTTCCGTATTGAAGTGCCTCGTAAGAGGCCACCATTTCCCTCAGAAGGCGAATGCATAGATGCACAGACACCAGGGTTGGCTTCAGGACATCACAAACCATCATCTGGATTACCAATGCCTTTTCAAACAGATGAAACACCTTTTGCGACTCCGTGTCCAGTATCATTCCCAGGAATGGGAGCCATCCGTGTTGGCTCTAGGTGAGATTTCGGAAGGTTCAGAATCCACCCTTGATCCTGGAGGAAATTGG